>NC_134484.1:272825767-273013267 GCF_040206685.1 Ascaphus truei | reverse complement strand
CCCGCGGGCTGACACGGGGGGAAAGCGGGGACCTGAGGGGACATCCCTGCTCCCATCTCCCGCCCCCATCTCCCGCCCCGCGGTCTGACACGGGGACTGGGGGAAAGCGGGGACCTGAGGGGACATCCCCGATCCCATCTCCCATCTCCCGCCCCACGGTCTGACACAGGGACTGGGGGGAAGCGGGGACCTGAGGGGACATCCCCGCTTCCATCTCCGGCCCCGCGGGCAGGAGGAGCGCTGGGGACAGGAGAATACCCCGCTACCACCTCCATAACTGTGGGCTGCAGGAGCGCCGGGGGGAGGGAAGGCACAGAAAGTACTTACTGTGTCCAACAGATCTCCATGGAAAAAGAATGGCTGCTCGTTAGGGGCGGGCTCATATAGAGCCTGGCTGCGCACCCACAAAGCCTGGGAAAGCGCGCCAATCAGCTGTCAGGTAGGGGGAGTTTTTTTATATTTTTTTTCAGCACGAGCAGGAAAAATTAAAAAACAAACAAACACGTGTGCTGCTTTGGCCAATAGGAGCTCGCCCAGATGTTAAATCCACTCGCCCCTAGTGTGCAGATGTATAGGATTGTCGAACACTGTATATATATATATATATATATATATATATATATATATATATATATATATATAACAATTTTTTACTAGTTCAGCAAATGTATCAATTACAATTACAGATGCCGCCAATGTTATTGCCGTGTTAAAACGTCAATGTTGTATAGAAACGCCAATAAATGAAGACCAGTGGCACGTCATTTTACCTGTGCCCACATTTGTTTTAATGATACTGCTTCAAATCTTGGATTAAGTGATGTCACAGCTATGAGGCACAGCATCGTGTGAGGTGCGAGTACATTGGCTACATCTGTATCTGATCTGCAATACATACTACTAGGTAATTTAAGCATGACTGAGGTTAAAAGTCAGAATATTCTCATTGTGTCTGGAACTGGTAGGAAAAGATTCCAGTATCTTGCCATATACATAGGCAATCCTTTAATGTGCACTCTCACATAGTCAGCCTGTTGAATTGCCCAGGACATACTTGAAAACGAATGGTAACTCTCAATGTATTACTTCCTGGTAAAACATTTTTATAAATAAATAATTCTTAGGAGAAGGGTGAACTGTTTGTCAGTCAAATGTTTTTACCAATGTCCCTCCTGTCCTTACAGATAAGGGGAGGTGGGTAGAGAGGACTCAGGCTGTACAAACACTTGCTGATCATACAGGGACATCAGATAAAGGGGAATAGGTAGAGGAAATCAAACTCCTCGCAAGTCTAACTTTAAAAACTATATTAATCAATTACCCAGGTAATACCCATTAAACAAGTCACTGACATTAGTTTGCATTAGTCCTAGCAGCGATTGCCCCTTTAAGTATTCCTTCAAATGTCTCCCACTGTTTGATTAACCAGGGATATGCCAAAATTATAATCCACTTCAGACAAAAAAAAATCATTTGAAATTTTAAGACAATGTTATAGCAATTATACAATTTGGCTGTATATACCCATAATTTAATAATAAAAACAGAATAAGTGAGCCAAAATGTTTTAATTTTTTATAATTATTATAGAATGTTATAGAAAGTAATGTAATTATTAATTCCTTTGTACAGACCGGTAAGCAATCCGCAGTGAATCCTGTCCCTCGTCTCCTCCCCTCCTCTCCCGACACCTCTCTACCCCTCTTGTAAGATTTCCAGCAACTGCACGTCTATCATTATTATTTATAAATCATCATACCCATTCATGCGCATAGTGAGTGTGCGAAAGATGTATAGTGTTGTTTACTGCTTCTTTTTTGCAAGGTGACTTTTTCCTTGGTGGCCTTCAGATGTTCAACCATGGAGCATTATATCAAAATGTGCTTTGTTTCTGACATTTCATAGTAGATTTCTTAATGTGAAGAAATATCAACCTCGACAAAAATGGACTTATTATGTGTGTAAATAAGTTGAAAGAATGTATATTTTGCAATAATTAGCCATGCTGATAAAGGATTTATTTGTAATGCTGCCATTGTCCTTTTCATGAAATAAATTGATTTACTTCTGCTTCATTTTCCTACTGTACAGTACTGTATATGGATTAGTCCTTAAAAGCTGCTTAACACCTATAGAGTATGTGTAGTAAATGCTACCTGTTCATCTGACATGGTAGCAATAACCAGGTGAATACGAAAAAGTTGAGAATTTGAAACGTGCAGTGATTTGAGCTGTTAAGAGATAATAGCAAGTCCTGAGATGCACCTGTGAATGAGCAGTCTATTAAGACTTTTCCTTCATATTAGCGAGGTAAAGAGAACTTTTGCAGAGATACAGATGCAGCTACGAGTATTCTAACACTGCTTTGAAAAATCTGGGCAATCTCCCAGTAATGCTGCAAAATTTCTCTGACATTTCTGCAAAAAGACTAATGGCCCATCGGATTAACACAGCAGGGATCCCTGGTCAGTTTGAATGGGACTGCACTTTTTCCAAGGAAAATGTTTGGGTACTCGTGGCTGCACCTGCAAGCTTACACATGCTTTGGCCAAAGAATTTCATTAAGTGACCCTCACTACTGTATATGATTTGTAATGTTGGACGTCATATTTGGGCTCTCTGTCTCACATATATATATATGCTGCTGTACCTGTTGTGGCTTACAGGAGGCTTAAACCTCCGCTTCTGGGAGCCTGGGGTGATCTCTCTCTCTTTTCGGTGCAGTGCCGCCACCTATGGGGGATCCCAGCAGTGGGGGTTGATTCCACGTGGGACCCAATAAACACTATACACTGGGTATAATCTAACTTCTTTACTAACAGTATTATAAGCAGCACACTCACAATACAATATTCCCACACACAATGCCCAACACAATATTCACCACCCCGGTGGAGTTCACCCAAAGAACTGAGAGTGTGGTGGCACAAATAACCCTGGTATCCTTCTCAATGTCAGTCCCACCCCAAGTGTGAGGTAGCGCTACAACTGTGGACCATTGGTGCACTTAATACCTCCCTGGGCACTACTGTACCCAGGTGTAGCTGACGAACGACAGGATCAGTCTGGCCCCACAATGTGGGGCCTCCAATAGTCCCCTCACTCCTTATGCTTCCGATCTGCCTGGTGAAGTGTGAGCTCCAGCTGGAGGGTCTCACACAATGTATATGGTGGGCCCTGGACAGGGTCCCAGGCCGCAGGA
The DNA here is from genome assembly GCF_040206685.1 of Ascaphus truei. Lineage (NCBI taxonomy): Eukaryota > Metazoa > Chordata > Amphibia > Anura > Ascaphidae > Ascaphus > Ascaphus truei. Next base: position 273,010,065 of record NC_134484.1, on the reverse strand, counting down.
AACCGCGTGACCATCCGGGCACCAATACATTACAACTACTATAGTATTCTAATGGGAAGAGTCCTTTACTGGGGTCTTCCTTACAATACTAAAGCTAGAGGGGGACTCAGGGCCTAGATGGGGCCTACGGGGTAATACTAGGCCTAGTCCAGCATAGCACAGCTCCCTGTACACTACCTTCTTATTTGCCTCCTCTGCTCCGACTGACCTCACGGGTATTTTGCATGCAACAGTCTCTCCCTGCCTCAGCCCCTAGGGATGCTGGGACATGTAGTCCTGCATTGCTGTGTCTGCAGAGCCATTAACATGGCTGCCGCAACTCCTGGCTACTGCGCATGAGCACTGTCTCTCTTCTGTGCATGTGTGAAAACAAGATGGCCACCACACTGACTGCATTTACCACGCCTGCATTGCGAATGCACAACACCAACAATGGTCACCGCCTACACCGGAACGCTTCCCATTCCCTGAGATAAGAGGGAGCTCGGTTACATCCTCCCCCGTGTGGAGAATCCAACCACCCCGCTTGGGAACAACATATGCACAGAGTTTTATACAATACAAATGCAGTGCTTAACATACAACTTAACATCGTATATCAACTCTAAACAAGGTTGAACAATTTGGTGAGCATGGTTATTACAGAAACTAAACTGCTCCAAGACAGCTGCTGAGACACATAGTGAGGTGCCCCTAATACATCGTATGCCACTCAAGTTGGTGGGCATCTCACTTGCTGACTCCTGCAAGTCTCCTCTACAGCGTCTTCTTCTGTGGAGAGGCTACCATTGGATTGAGTCCCATGCCTCCCATAAGGGGTGAATCAGTCTCTGAACAGTCTCTTTGAGGAATGAAGCTCAGGCTTCTTGGGTTGAGTCGACAGCTTGTTGAAGCCACTGGGGAGGGTACATGAGGCACTGGCCCATTACCCTTTGCTTCTTCGGGTGGTGCCCACCAGTCTCCATTCGAGTTGGCAGAGGTTCCTTACAAAGGATCTGGATTTGGTTTGTCTACCGAAGCTGATTTCTCCTCGGATTCTTCTGGCTCACTGGCCATTGCTATTGAATCTGGTTTGGGGTCAAATTCCCCCACTTGGGGAATGGGCAGCAAGTGATTGTGATTCCAGACCTTTACCCTCCCATCTGCATCTCGGATTCTGTAGACAGGGAGGCCCGGCACCTACCTCGAAGGGAGCTTCTCGCCAGCGGTCCACTAGCTTATGTTTGCCGGGGACTCCTAGATTTTGCAGGAAAATGGAGTATCCAGGCCGAAGTTCCCGATTACGGACCATGTGGTCATACCTTCGCTTATTCCTCTCATTCAGTTTGGCGGTGGCTTTCTCCGCCAACTGGTAAACTCAGTGAAGTCTATGTTGGAGCCAGCAGAACGTTGACATCTGGCGTTTGCGTAGAGGTGGGTACTTTGTCTTGATCGATATCCGCCACGTGGACATCAACACAGGAAGACACCTCCATCAGCACCGGAATATCCCTGGATAGGCTTTGGGACACATCAACGAGGTGTAGGCTCATCCGTCTCTCGGGTCTCTCGGTTGCAGGTACGGGACTCCGCTACTGTGCAAAGTCGCTGGCACCACACGGCTCATCTCCAGTCTCGGCTGGCAGAATCATCAGTTTCCCGGTCCCGGTTCATGCGCCTCTGAGAACAACGGTGCCTCCTCACCCAGGGCAGTCACCTTGCTCAACATCTCTTGGGCTGGCTCCAATTCATCGACCGTCTCTGGTTCCTCTGCGGGAACCAGGTCTGGAACCGTCTCAGCATTCTCTGGGGTCATCAGGATACTCAAATTCCCTTGGGCCTCAGCTAGGGCAAATGGGCCCTCCAAAGCCTTCATTGTTGAGGTAGACTCTTGCTTGGTAGCAGCAGGGTCGACTTCCCAATTATTCGGATTGGTCGCATCCTTCTCTACGAATTCCATAGGCCATGTCAGCGTAGACCTCAGGAACGGTGCCCGCATCGGGCACACAGAACTCCCCAGGCTAGTGTAACGCCTAGCTCACCACAAACTAAGCGCGACAGCGGTGCTGAGGTAGGGAATTGAGTAACGCCAACCCACAGCCACACAGGCGCACCTAGAATGTAGATTGGTCATGCAAGCCAGGTCAGGCGTATAGATGTGAGAGCAGTAGAGGGTACTTGCCGGATCAGGATTGAGATTAGTGGATTGTCGGGTTATGTAGCTAAATTCAAGATTGCAGAAAGTGATAGAAGAAACGGCGGTGCATCTGCTGCTGCTGAAGATAAATAGTAACCCAAAAACTGCACTGCAAAGATCTAGGTGCAAAAATGTATTGTAGGCACATTAAAAACAGCCAAAAAGGTCACTCTGATGCATTTCACGTGGTATCCCACACTTTATCAAAGAGACATTTGGATTCCTGAGTCTTCTGAACTGTCTTTTGCAATGAAGATATTGACAAATTATATCAAGGCATAGTCTGCTCCTGGCTAGCATCACAAGAGGCCCCCCCCCCTCCTCTTTCTCTTTTGTATAAATTCAGGATTGGAGAGTAGCGGATCCTTGGGGTACGTAGCCAGGTTCAGGATTGGAGAGTAGCGGATCGTCGGAGTTCTAGCCAAGGTCAGGACTGGAGACTGGTGGAAGGTCGAATGATATCCGGATCAGGAGTAGAGAGGTGCGGACTCCAAGGTACGTAGCAGGTTCAGGCAGCGGCAGGATCAACAGAAAAGGCAAGGCAGGAGATACAGGAACTGAATGCAGCAAGGCACGGCGTCACACAAAACTATGCTCAGCAATGTGTGTCTGGAGCAAAAGGGTATATATAGGGAGATCCTCCAATGGAGAGACAGGGCAGAACCAGGAAACCAAATCCAATAGGCTGCTGGTGCACACAGGCGTGCCCTATGATGCAGCCAAATCAGGAACGGAGGCAGGACTGAGCGCGCGCCGACCCACGCGCATCACTGAGGTCAGAGGGCGGAGACTGCAGCGCAAGTCACTCCCATGCCGGTTCTGTCCGTCACTGGGGCGAGTCAGAGGGGAGGCTGGATGAGCGCACCCGTCGCACGCCAGGGCAGGAGGCGAAGGTGGAGCCCGCGAGCGGGCAGACAGGCCAGGCAAGATCCACGCGCGCATAAAGGGACCGTGAGACTGCGCCTCCTGGCTGTCCGTCGCGGCAGGAACTTTCTGGTGATGAGACGGTCTCCGGCAGCCATGATGGCGAATCTTGACAGCTTGTCCACCACCTGGAAAGTCAAACTTCGGACCGAGGCATTCCCTTCCACGGTTACACCAGGAGTCCTTCCGGCAGACGATAGTGGAAAAATTCCATATTGCTGGACATATTCAGTGTTCGCTGAATACAAGGGCACAGGAGTAAAGGGTAGCTCGATCCTTTCTCTAGCCAGGTTCCGAAGAACTGAGGGTTCAGTCCGCTGCATCCGGTACCTCCCTTATTCTTCAAAGTCTTTAGGCATTGGCTGTCGGATTGTCCCCTCCATCTGGTGGAGATTAGAGATGGGGCACTCGACAACGTTGACTGGGCGTGACTCTTGGCTGAGCCAGTCACATCACTTGGGTGGGGTTCCGTCTTTCGCGCCAAACCCTTGCAGAACTTTGCAAAAACATCACGGGCAGCTTGTTTGCAAGCCGCACGTGGGCCATCTAGGCTTGGCGGGAGACACCATTTTAGCTCATGTAACTCACGTGGTTGATTCCCGGGCAAGGGAACATTCATTTTGGGTACAGTCTTTTCACAGGCCACACAGTGACTGTGATTCCAGCAGGAATCCGTTCCTTGTGGTTCCTCCCGGCACATAGATTAGCAGTCTACCAAGAGTAGGTGGTACCCCAGGCTAGCAAAGCTCCATCTCAATACGCTGTACACAATATTAGTCCATTACAAGCATTCTGTGGTTTCATAGTCTGCTAACTGGCTTGTAGTATTCTGGGTTTCTGGCCCTTGTGATACTTTAAAGCCACCCATTTTGGCTGTCGGTATCGCAGATCCTTACCTTGGCTAGGCTCCTGTGGACCACCCAGGCACACCTCTTTCTAGGTATCTCGACTGCCCACCTCATGGTCACTTAGAACAGCAATAGCGTTTGTCTCCAGATCTATTCACCCTTCAGGGCCTTCTAGGTCATGCTATACGAGGTTTCTGTTCCTCCTGACTGCACCTAGCTCCCTCTTTCAATTATTACTTGTTCTGGAAGCGTATCTCATCACTTCCAGCTTTGTCTCGCTGTAAGCCTGTTCCATTATTGTTCTTGATCTCAGCAGCGCCTCCAAATGTAACGATGTTTCCCCCCCCACCCCAATCGCATATTGGGGCCATTACTGGGTATATGTGGTGCATACCTGCTGGTAACAAGAGGGCTGAGTCTTCCGTGGTAACTTTGGGAAACAGGAACAGGCTTCTGGGGTCCATACCCCACGTAATACAGTGCAGCGCCTCCATCTGCCGTAGGACATGGAGGCGATCTCCCACGGTAGAACTGTAACTCTCCCCCCAATTAGATCACACACCAGGCAGGAGGTATATTGCAAAACAGGAACGGGTTTATTACTACTCGTAGTGCAGTTATACAGTTACTCAGCAGTCACCTGCCGGATCACCGGAGATAGTCACTGGACAGTCACTACAGGCCTAGAGCACCCGCTGCCATCCTAGCTCTTCCCCACCTCCCTAGCAGAGGTATAGTCACTCTGCTCCTCCCCGGAGGGAAGAGCACATGGAAAGGCCCCAATCTCAGGCTCCCAGACGTGACCTGCCTTCCTCATGGGGAAGGACAACCAACCAGCTTTAGGGCCGTCCTGTCCTTAAGTACAGCCAGAGGGCGGGCATCCCGTTGACCCAGCCACAACAGGATATGCCACCCCCTGCTGTCACTCAAGTGCAGCACCAAGAATGAAGGGGGAAAACCCCATGATAACTACTGGCAGACCTGTTAATAACAGGGTTTACTGCCAGCCCATTGGGTAGATTTAGTAGCCAGGGGGTACCCGCTACATACACTACTGTTCTTGACATATTTTAAATGGTTACCACCATTTATTATTATGACTTATTACTTGGCTTATGGGAGAGAAGCCATCCCAGTCCTAGCTTTCCATCTCCCGTATACACAGGTATTTCTCAGCCCGGTTGCTGGGCTAAAAAGAAATCATAGTCCACTTGTTCTCCTCCTTCTCTGGCACTCTATAAGCCTAAAAAAATGTAAAAAAAGAATGTGAACTTTAACTCACCCTAATGTGTATACTTTAGATAGAAGTGCTAAGATCCTCTTTCCATGACGCTGGATGCATACAACTATTAAAAAAAATAAAAAAACATTGGATCAGCACTCAAAAAAAATATAGATAATAAAAGGATGAACTCATGTTTTCCTTTTGGCCTTACCAAGTATCTTCTTTAAAATATAAAAATCAGCAACAATTCAAAAAATATATAAGAACACACAAGGGAATGTTAATCAGCAGACAAACGCTGTTAAATGTGCAAACTTGAGCAATGTTTCAGGCTGGAAAAGGGGCCAGGTGTCCTTGAAACGTTGCTCAAGTTTGCCCATTTAACAGCGTGTTGGCTGATTTAAATTCCCTTGTGCGTTCTTATATATATTTTTTGTGTTGTTGCTGATTTTTGATATATTAAAGAAGACACATTGATTAAAACAATAAACTCAGGCTTTTTCACTAAACCTCGATAAAAGCAGTGCATTGCCAAGTGACTTTGCAGTGTTTTACCGCACACTAGAACATATGTCAAAATGGTATTCACTAAGAAAAAAGAAAAAAAAATTAAAGTGCGGTCAAAAAATGCAAGATCGCAATATGGTTTTTTTTCCGCACTGAAACTGTTTGTTTAAACTGCATTTTAAGAGAGCTGCACAGAGACACTGTAATTGTATTACTAGTGTATGGGAGCAGGTGGTCTCCTGAGCTGAACTGCATTGATTTCAGCCTCGGGACCCCTGCTTCCCGAGATACAGGCTCAGTTATGTGGTGCCGGTTTCTCCGCCATTTTTAAATCCTCCGCATCACAGACCACGTGACCGGGGGATTTAAATACCCCCTACTCCTGCACACTAGTATTAAGAAAAGAAAAAAACAATACCGTAGCGGCTAGCCGCTAAGGTAATGAAGCTGCTCTAATGTGAATTGTACTAATAGTGTACGGAAGCAGGGTGACTCCTGAGCTAAACCGCATTAATTTCAGCTTCGGGATCCCCTGCTTCCAGAGCTTCAAGCTATGGTATGGGGTGCCGGTTTCTCCTGTGCATTTAAAACTTGTGGTCACGTCACCAAGAGATTTAAACATTGCAGGCTGAAATGAATGCGGTTCAGCTCAGGAGACCTCCTGCTCCCGTACACTATTAGTAACGTTCACATTAAAGCAGCTTCATTACAGTACCTTAGCGGCTAGCCGCTAAGGCAATTAAGGGGTTAAGGCACAGTAGCTGGTTTATTGGGGGCAGAGGGGTTGAGTGAAGTGGTACTTTGCCCAGGGTGGGTGGTAAGGCCTACCGGGAAGGTTGCGGGAGGAGTAAACCCCTTCATTACATAGAGGTGGTAAGCGCTATGGTAATGATGAGGTTAATCCCTCCCGCTACACACCTAGTAGGCCTAACCACCCGCCCTGGGCCAAGTATCCCCTTCACCAATCCCTCTACTCCCAATTAACATTACAACCCATCCACCCCCAACAATCCCCCGCCCCCCCCCCCCCCTAACACATACAGTACTGTATGGGGCAAAATTAAGGCTAACCTCTCTCCCCTGCTACCCACCTGGGAAGCCTAACCACTCTCCTCAGGGCAACTACCCCCGCTACCCATTGATTGATATAGTGTTAAACCATAGCCATAATATGACCAGGGATTTCCACTATGGCAATAAATGGACAAGCTAAGAAAAAACAGCCACTAAATTAAACACATTACATATATATATTTTTTTTTTTTAGAAATGCCAATAAATCAATTGATTGTAACAGTGGTACACCATGCCCATATAATATAGGCATGCTTTGCCACTATGCCAGTCAATGGGCAACCTAAAAAAATTCAACAAAAATCAAAAACAATTAAATAAAACCAGGAACCACAAAACCAAAACAATTAAATAAAACCAAAAACCAAAAATACAATACATAACAATGAAAAAAAAACAATCTTTGCAAAAAATACATTGCTTGTCACTGTGCATATCTATACCTTTAAAGGTGCATAGATAAACACATTGGCAGTCAATGGTCAACCTAAAACAAAGAAAACAAATACAATAAAAAAATAAAAAAAACATACAATAAATGTTTTTCTTACCTTTCATGTCTTCACCCTCCAATTCTGACTGCAGCAGGAACCTCTTGGTCCTTGACGCATTGCTCCTGATGTAAAAAAATAATGTGAACTTTAACTCACACTAATGTGTATACTTTAGATAGAAGTGCTAAGATCCTCTTTCCATGACGCTGGATGCATACAACTATTAAAAAAAAAAAAAACATTTTATCAGCACTCAAAAAAATATAAATAATAAAAGGATGAACTCATGTTTTCCTTTTGGCCTTACCAAGTATCTTCTTTTTTCAGTCTTCTCTTCTTTAATTGCAATCCAATCCAATGTGACGGATGTTGTCCCGTTGGCTTCTTAAAGTCAAATGGGATGGGACAGGACTTATATAAGGTCTGTGACATCACACTTGAGTGTTCCATGTGACAGATTCTTTCTTTTTTTAAAGGATGTGATGTCATCAAAATGGAGGGAAGCCAGCCAATCAGGAAGGCTATGCTTCCCTTCTTTTAAGATGAAGTCACCAAAAAAATAGCTGCCATCACATGTTACTCCAACCAATCGGATTGGGAGATATACCATGTGAGGCATCGTTGTAGTACTATGTGACAGCTTCCATTTTTTTTTAAGGATGTGACGTCCCTCCTTTTAAGATCACATCACATCCTTTGAAAAAACATGGAAGCTGTCACATGGTACAAGAAGCAATCAGATTGGGGTGTACCATGTGATGCCTCACATGGTATATTTCCCAATCCGATTGGTTGGAGTATCATATGATGGCAGCTATTTTTTTTGGGTGACTTAGGTTATGAAACGTGCTGCAATTTTATTTGTATTGCACAGGATTGATACAGGAGGCCAGTGGGGACACCTATAGACCTGAGGGAACCACCAGGAACCCCAGGTGAGATAGAACAAAAAGTGATAAACAGCACTCACGAAAAACAGTAACAGTGCAGGGTGCCAAGGACAAAAGAGGACCCAATTCCTCCAACAACAATACATACAAATACAAAAACTTGTCCAGCACTCACTGTCTATAGAAATCAGGATACAAGAATGGGATAATATCAAAAAGAATTATAATTTAATATATCACACAAAAGAACCTAAAACAGAACTGCATACCCTACATCCAATCAAGTGAGAAGTACCAATAAATCAAAAACGCATAATATTATATAATGAGTAAATGAGATAAGGAAGGGGGGTTTGGTAGGGAAAAAAAGGGGGGGGGAACAAAAGAGGGGAACAAGACAACACACAGGTGGGTACACTAAGGGGAAACAACAGGGGGCAACGTTTTGGGGAACACCCCTTCGTCAGGCCCATTCCCCCTGTCTCCAGCGGACCAGAGGGGTACTTCCCTGTCCCCAAGACCCACAGAGACATTGTCAGGCCCCAAAAGAAAATGAACAGCCCCCACACAAATAACAAAATCAGTATGCTTTGCTAAATGGCAAAATAGAAAATTCCCAGAGGGAGCAGGAGCAGGAGAGATATATAAATGCAGAAAAGCAAACCACAGACAATATGTATAAGATATCAGAAGTCCTGTTCCTCTCAAATGTTCAGTGTGTCTTGCTTCTTGGAAATTTTATTTTTGACTGTGTTATCAAATAATGTGAATGTTCCAGGTAGGCTCTATCATCTGTGCACAAGCTTCAGTATTTACTTGTGGTCATTTAAATAAGGAAAGTCTGGACATTGAAGTTGTATTATTTATATTAAGGATCTGGATATGCACTTATTCTTTTGAGCACCATAATCCACCCAGAACTACATTATGTGCAAAGAAGGTTGATATTTGAAAAATGCATAAAATGTGTTACGATACTTGGGGAAGATGCCAAATGAAAAATATTGTTGAACTAACTGTGACTTCCGGCAAGACAATTTTTCCCCCCCCCTGTTTTTGCACTTTATTCAATGCGTGCTTCAACTGCTTTATTTAGCTTACTGTCCATAGAAAGATGCATTTGGTGTTAACCTTAGATTGACCTTGAACTATGTGTTTTCATCTTTCTGTCATACTGGAGCAGCATTATCAGAGGTAGATCTGTAATGTATATGTTTCCTTTATTTACTCCCTGCAATTAATTAAGTAGCTTGTGACTATGTTTGTAATTTGACTGATAATACAACATTTGGATTTTCCTGAGGATCAGCAGTTTTCTTTATTATGGAAGCAGTAACTATTTCATTCAGTAACATGTCAGATTTTAGCACTAATTATGTAAACTGTTACACACATATGGTACTGTATATGAATATTTACATAGCAGGTAGTGCTTATTGATTTGCATATTTATAGTATTTTGATGATAATTATGTAAACCATGTAAAAAATATTGCCACACATGCAGTATATTGTTAGATTTCTGCAAATGTTATTAAAATGTATTCAAATATTTTTCATAATTGTGTTAGCACACAATTCATTTATTTTACATTGCATTTACTTTTTTGCAAAAATACCAGGGTAGACATATATTGCAAAATCAGAAGTGAACAAAGAATTATGTACGGTAAGTGACTGCCATTTGTTTGGTGTTGGGTGTGTAAGCAAAAGCATGAAGATATAGGAGAGACAATATAAAAGGAGTGTTAGTGAGTGCCAGAGAGTGAGAAAATGTAATATTAATGTTATATAGAAATAATGCCAGCTCTCAAAATGAAGAGTGAATACAATACTTCTGCAAAAAATCAAAAAGTGTATTGATAGTTAAATGAAAAATTATATGCAGTCATATGTTAGACATTCTATCTTAATATGACATGAGATAGAATCAGTGGCGGATGTCCCATTAGGCCCAGGACTTGGGCGGCAAAATATGGAGCCTGCAAAAATGTTCGCCCCCATATACAGATGCCGCGCTCTAGGGACGATCAGTCCTGATGGGAAGGCAGTTACAATACATGTGGCCGCCACCTCCGTGCTGCCGCCCTCCTTTTCCTTCCAAATCGCAGCATTAAATGATGCCGCGGACGTCACCAACGTGACGTCACATGACACCTCGTTGTCATGGCAACGTAATGTGCCGTCAAATTATGTCATGATGTTGTATTACCATGGCAATGCGACGCCGTACAACATCCCATTTGATGCCACAATTTGGAAGAAGGAAGGAACTGGGCATCAGCAAGGAAGTGGCTGCCACATGTAAGCAACTAGGGGCGTTGGATCTTGAAATTCAAGTCTGGATAGAATTGTAACTGCTGATATTTTGAGATACAAAAGTTATTACTAAACTTTGAAAATCTTGGTGGTCACGTCAAACTTGTAGTTATATACAGTGAGTATAGATATATATCTGCAGCAGAATGATCAGAACACAGCAGAACTATCACAGCAAAAATTGTATATGCACTCACTACTAAGAAAATATTGAGATTTCTACCACACAATGTGGTGCAGAGGGGCAACCATTTTCAAGCTTGCTTAGCTCTTATAAATACTCCCCTGAAGAGGAAAAAAATTAGTCATGCAAAAAAAAAGCGTCTGTAGGATTCTTGCTGCATACTGCATACTGCAGCTGAGGCTGCTACAATTTCCTTGCCTCTCCGGCAGTGCCACTACCAAGGTCATTCACTCTTGGTGATAACAAATTATGTGGCATTGGCTGCTGTTGCCTAACAGTAACAGTACCATTTGCCTAACATCTTATCTTGTAAGTCTCAGGCTATCAGTTCTCGTTTAATTTCTCTCACTAGAACCTGCTGCATTGGCAGTAGTCACACAAAACCCTGTTCTGTACATAATCATGATGCTCCTCTTCCTCATTCTCTTTAATGCTTGTGTAATGCTGTACGTTGCTTCGGAGGCTGGTAAGATTTTCTTACCTCTTGCCTGCAGATACTACCAGGGCCATGCACTATTAATTATGATTGTGACGATAGTGAGGGTTTGGCCCAGGATTAACGGGGTTACTCCCCAAGGGCCCCCTCTAACCTCGCCAGGGAGACAAGGGGTTAACTAGGCTGAGGTCCAGAAATGTGATTTAACCCTTGTTATAACATGAAAATGCTTATTCCCCTGTGTAAAATGTATTGTTGCTGGGTCAGTGTCTGCATAACCCACCCACTGGATCATAAGGGGTTAATAAGCTACAGTTTAAGGAAATTCCACTGTATTGTGTCTTTTCAGGAAACCTGGACTTCAAAGGGCTTAATTGAAGTTGAATGTGAAAAGCAGAAGGTTTTTTTTAGTGTACAGTATGTTAATACCTGTTTGCAGCCAGCCCCTGAGTCTGGGGGTGCAGCCTCCGGGGAAACCCCCCAAGTACCCACATATGAAACATATAACTTTGTCAGAAGGGGGACATATAATTTTGATATTTGTGCCTCTCTGGGGCAGTCTTCCAATGTACAGGCCAAATGCTAATAACCTCTGCCTGCCTTTGTAATGCGTACCAGGACCAACTGGGTCTATTCACGTTTGATATGCAAGCTTCCTCACTGGAAGTGTATATCAACAGAGAGGTCTGGGCTTAGGTGTGATACATAAGTGATCAAGAGAGTGATTACCTAATTGCTATGCAAGGCCCAGGAAGCAGCCAACAGGTACTGCCCTAGTTGGTTATGCGAGAAGCTACAAGCCTACTTCAAAAGGTTTTGTTGATGGAGGTAGGGGTGGAGCTACCCAAGAAGGGAATCAAAAGGAGTAACCTTATTAAATATAAGAATATTATGAGATGTCCTTGGCTTAAAAGGATAAGAATTACATATTTGTATTCGTGGGACTTAGCATATCTTTGGGAGTCTAAACACTGTATATGTAACTGCTGCTAAATGCCAGATATTAATATCTCTATTAATTTTCATATTACACTGTAATGTTTGGTCTCTCTGCGAGCGTCAGGTGTGACGGACTGTATTAATATATCTCACCTGACTGTGTGTATTACGGAACGGAAGTTAGGCAATGATTTGCAGTGAATATGAAATTTTGGTTGAGTTCTGAGGAACCCCTGTTGTGATGAGCAGGAAAGGCTAGAATTTACAAGCCTGGTCATCAAAGGCTAAGTTGCTAAGTGCTTTTGCTTGGCCCAACGGACAAAAGGAATTAACCAGAGTAAGTGAAACTTTTCACACTGGACCCTGGAAGCCCAAAGTCAGCTTCAAAAGCTTCAAAGGGGATTTTACTAGACGGCACGGCGCCGTAAGCTGGGATGCAAGGGTTAAAATGATATATAAGTCAGAGCCACCCTTTTATCCATGTTGTTCATGCAAAGTTCTTCATGGTTCTTCATTGTTCTTCATGCAAATGATCTTCATGCCTGCATGTCATCAGGCCTGTTGTGCTATACCATCTTGATTGCTGAGAAGAAATGCCATGCATGTGTCCTGCCTATTTTGCTGTGATGTCAACTGAAATAAGGAAGAAGTGGCCAGTCTGTAATCCTGATGGCTTTCTTGCCATCATCTTTAAGTAAGTGTCTATATTTTGCCTGTTATTTGTACATATCTGTTGTGTTCACCTTTATCAAGGAATAAATTACATGTTATCATATCTAAGTCTCGTCCCAGTTCAAACCCAGGTATATATATATTTATATATAGTTTTGGTGTAAATTACAGCCTGTCACAAGCTACCGTGACAATGATGATGGCAAATGATGTACCATTGGCTGTTGTAGCTGAACAGTTAACAGTGTTGAACAGCCTAGACCACTGGCTGACCACCTCAGCTGAGGTTGCTAGGAACCCTGGGGTTGCCTTCAGTTTTCAGGTCGCTTGAAAATTTTACTAAATACAGAAGAATTTATAGTGCATTTTAAGATTAATAGAGCTATTAGAGAGGGTTGGGGTTCCTTAGAATGCATCAGATCTCAGACACACTTTTAGAGAGGGTTGGGGTTCTGCAGAATTTCACAATATAGTTATTGGGTTTTAACCAAAAAATGGTTAGAAACCAAGACTGTAAAAAGTCTAAGGCTCTCACTTCTTAGTCACATTATGTCACTAGACCCAGTTACTGTAGCAGCAGTCACAAAAAAACACTGTTCTGTACATCTCTTCCCACAGTGTTACTACCAGTAGAGATGGGCAAAACAGTCAAAATCTGTTTAACGGAATTTCCTGAGCTTTCCATTCCAAATCTGTTTTCTAAACTCCATCGACAGAGTTTTCCCATTTCAATCCATGCAGAATTATCCAAAACCACCATTGAATATAATCGGCTTCTGGATTTTAATAATCAAATCCGCGAATCCGCAATCAGCTGGTGAATTTTAAGAATCCAATCCACAGATTCAGAAATCCACACGCAGATTGCCCAATCCACAGATTGGATTCCTTAAATCCAGCATTGTGAAATCAATGGATTGGATAGAAAAAAATCCAGAAAAGATGAATCACCCATTTTCAGACTGATTTGCGGAAATCTGTGAACCAATGGAACCAGCCAATCTGAGGCAGATCAAAATACGCAAAAAATGTGCCCATCTCTAGGCCATGCACTTGTGATAATGATGATGACATATTATGTGGCATTGGCTGCTGTTGCCTAACATTTTAATGAAACCTCCCTTACATTATATTTCTTTTATTACTGGAAAGCTAATGGGCTGTAGTAAAAATGATGATGTTTTACAGATTTTTTAATTTTCATCTTTTAGTGCATTTCTATCTATATTTAAACTGCCATCCCAGCTGCACATGCTACTGTACAAAAGGCCTGATTTAAAGTTTTAACATAAATGCAAAAATAGCAATGACATACAAATATTAGACAAGGAACTAGAGCACATTAACTTGAGGCACCAGAAACTGCTCATAAAGTGAAGAAAAAAATGTATTCAAATATTTAAAGGGAAGTCCCTCTCTTCTGTGCATCAACCATCAAATATGTTCATATTTATGTATGTCTTTATTTATATAGCGCCATTAGTGTACATACAGTAGAGGCAACGTTTATTCTAACATTTGCCGTAAACTAGCCGGGTTACATTCTGGGTATGTGCTGGGTATGTGCTGGGTATGTGCTGGGTATGTTCTGGGCTAGTTTGAGGCACGTTTAAGGCATTTCTGAATTGACTAACGACCCATAGGATTAACACAGCAGGGATCCCTGGCAGTCCAATTCAGTTTTAATGGGACTGCCCGGGACCCCCGCTGTTAATCTGATAGGCCATTAATCAATGCAGAAATGCTGGGGCTAGTTTAAGGAAAGTTTAAGGCATGTATTCAGAATGTACCTGGGTGTTTCCTGGGTTTTTTGGGGAATTGCCACTGGTTTTTGTTCGAATAAGAGTTGCCTCTACTGTAGCGCTTCACAGCAGTAATACATGTAACAATCATATAAATAACAAATAATACAAATAACAGATCAAAGGAGTAAGTGCTTCAGACATAAAAGTAAACATTTTGGAAGAGGAGTCCCTGCTCCGAGTGTAACGCATAGCTCACCACAAACGAAGTGCTACCGCGGTGCTGAGATAGGGAATTGAGAAACGCCAACCCACAGCCACGCGGGCGCGCCAAGGATGTAGATTGGTCGTGCATGCCAGGTCAGGATTATAGATGTGAGAGTAGATGAGGGTACTTGCCAAATCAGGAGAGAAGAGTTGCGGATCGTCGGGGTGCGTAGCCAAGTTCAGGACTGGAGACAGAAGAATGATCGTTCGTAGCCGGAACAGGAAAGGAGAGGTGCGGAGTCCAAGGAGAGTAGCAGGGTCAAGCAACAACAGGATATCAGGCAAGGCAAGGTAACAGGAAAAGAATGCAGCAAGGCACGGCGTCACACTAGATTATGCTCAGCAATGAGTCAGGAACAAGAGGGTATATAAAGGGAGATCCTCCAATGAAGAGGCAGGGCGGAACCAGGAAACCAAATCCCATAGGCTGCTGTTACCCACAGGTGTTCCCTATTATACAGTCTGATCAGGCAGGGAGGCATGACTGAGCGCGTGCCGACCCGTGCGCGTCACGGAGGTTAGGGGGCAGAGTCCGGTGCGCAAGACACTCCCACGCCGGTCCTGTCCATCAGCGGGGCGAGGGCGGGACCAGGGCATGTTTCAGAGGGGAGGCTGGATGAGCGCAACCGCCGCGCGTCAGAGCGGGGGGCGGTGCCAAAACCCGCGGGCAGGCAAACAGAACGCGCAAGATCTCCGCACGCATAGCGGGACCACGAGACTGTGCTTCCTGAGTGTCAGACACAGCAGCAGGTTTGAGGTGAGGAGACGGTCTTCCTCACACCGAGGAGCTTGCAATCTAATTGGTAGGTAGGAAGAACATACAGAGACAGTAGGAGGGAATGCTGGTAAGTGCATCTGTAAGGGGCCAAGCTTTATGTATCATGTGTCTAGTATTATCTGCAGTGCAATTCCTACAGATAATACCCCATTCCGCACGCTCGTGGGTAAAACACCATGCTGCTGAAACCCTAGCTTTGGCAGTCCAACTCGTTGAGAACTTCCTTGGGGCCGAGGATCAGGCGAGTGCCCTGGACCCGACGGATCCAACTTCACCAGCACTTGTGGAGACCCAAAGAGGGAGATTGGAACAACGGGGAAACTACGGCCCCTTCATGCGCAACCGCAAAGTGTCACGAAAGGAACAGTCCTTCCAACAAGGAAGACATCAAAACGCCAGGCACCGTCGAGACCCTCATCCCCTTCCTGATGTCGGCTTATCGCCAAATGAGAGGAACTTCCTAGGACGTCACCCACAGGACCCACCAGATGCCTGCGGACCGCTATCCATGGCCCCCTCCTGTGAGGGAACCCTCTCCATGTTCCGCCTGCGGAGAACAAGGCCACCAGCATGTGGACTGTCCACAGATGGATTGTTCCTTCAGCAGGACCGTCGCCTCAGCCTTCACTGGAGAAAATTACAAGCCCTGGCTACTTCCAGCCCAGGTTGGGGGAAACAACGTCCAGGCCCATGTAGATTTGGGCTCTGGGAAAACTCTGGTCATCCAGGAACTATTACAGCCTAACATGTGTTCTTTTGACTCTCCATGGAGTATAGAATGTATACACGGCGATGTAAAATAGTATCCGACGGGCAAAATCCGGCTACAGGTAAAAGGTCAGGAGGCCTACCTCGAAGTAGGAGTCGCTCCTTGGCTCCCTGACCCCGTTGTGCTCAGCCGGGACTGGCCTTTCTTTTTAGACCTAATGGCTCCAGTCTCTCGTGAGGAGCCTTATTCTATGGCTCAGGAGAACCCTGGCAAACTGTTCCCCTTCTCGGCAGACCTTTTTCCCAGTAGACACCGGGTTCCAAAGACTCAGAAGCAAAGACTCTCTGACATACACAACTGGTTTCAGAAATCTGGGTCTCAAGGTGACCATTCTAGTAGCCAGAAGTCACAAGTGATGGCTGGGGATGGCCAGAGGGAGGGGGATATGGGCCCTGGAGATTTACAGACCTATACCTCCCTGATTTTTGCCAGAGGCAAAGGGAAGACCCAGTCGTTGCTAGACAGTATGATAAGGTGGTAAAAATTGATGAGCAGATATTAAATGCACAGGGGGTGATAGTATTCCCCCATTTTGAATTATCAAATGATATCCTGTATAGGGTGAATAGGCAGACACAAACAGGGGAGGTCACCAGACAGATATTGGTTCCCAAGGCGTTTGTTAAATCTGTGTTCTCTCTAGCCCATACTGTCCCTTGGGGTGGTCACCTTGGCAGGGATAAAACATTTGACCGTATTTCATCCCGATTCTATTGGACAGGGATGCATAGTGATATTGCTAAGTTTGTGCGGCATGTCCGGAGTGCCAACTAACAAGTCCGAAGGGACAAAAACCAGCCCCTTTGGTTCCTCTACCCTTGGTATCAGTTCTCTTTGAGAGGATTGGGGTAGGCTTGGTAGGACCCCTAAAACCTTCTGCGAAAGGACACAGGTTTATTCTTGTAATAGCTGACTATGCAACAAGATATCCTGAGGCGTTCCCCCTGAGAACAGCAACGGTGAAGCAAGTAGCCAACAAGTTGTTGGAGCTATTCTCACGGGTTGGATTTCCCCAGGTTATGTGACAGAACAAGGTACAATTTTTATGGCTAAACTGATGCAGGATGTCTTAAAATTACTAGAGGTCAAGTCTGTTCGGACATCGGTCTACCATCCACAGACTGATGGATTGGTGGAAAGATTTAACCAAACTCTAAAAGGGATGCTGAGGAAATTTGTAGATTCAGAGAAGAGAGCCTTTTCTGCTGTTTTCAGTGCAAGGATTTCCCCAGGCCTCCATGGGATTCTCTCCATTTGAACTGCTGTATGGCCACCAACCCCGGGGTATCCTAGACCTCCTAAAGGAGTCCTGGGATGAACAGCGGTCCCCTTCCAAGAATACTCTGCAATATGTATTGGACCTTAGGAAGCGCCTAGATATGTTCGGGCATTTTGCTAGGGAGAATCTTAGATTAGCCCAGGACAGTCAGGAGAGACATTACAATCAAAATGCTCGTATGAAAGTGTTTCACCCAGGAGATCAGGTGATGTTGTTGTCACCCAGTTGTGAGAGCAAACTCCTAGCCAAATGGCAGGGCCCATTCGAAGTACTCCGCCGCACGGGTGATGTGGATTACGAGATCGCTCAACCAGGGTCCAGGAAGGGTAAACAAATTTACCATGTGAACTTGCTGAAACACTGGAAGATGCACCGGTCTCTATTCATTCACCCGGTGGAGGAGGAAACGGACTTGGGTCCTCAGCCCCCACGGGAGAACATCGTGGGTGATGATAAAATCCCAATGGATTCTGTTGTCCTCTGAACAAAAAGGGGACATGTTAGAAATAATTCCACAATTCCACGATGTTTTTTCTGATTTGCCAGGGCAAACTAATTTAATTTCACATGTGATCGAGACAGCACCTGGGGTAAAAGTACGTTCCCATCCTTATAGGTTGCCTGAAAGTCGTAGGGCCCTGGTAGAGAAGGAGGTACAAGAAATGTTACAGTGATTGAGGAATCATGCAGTGAGTGGTGTAGTCCACTAGTTATGGTCCCCAAACCCGATGGGAAGGTAAGATTTTGTGTGGACCTCCGAAAGGTCAATGCGGTTTCCAAGTTTGACGCATATCCTATGCCAAGGGTGGACGAGTTAATTGACGCCCTTGGTAACGCAGAATATATATCCACGCTGGACTTAACAAAAGGATACCGGCAAATACCTTTAGAGGAAATGTCCAAGTGCAAAACAGCCTTTGCCACTCCCATGGGTTTATATCAGTTTGTGACAATGCCATTTGGACTGCATGGAGCCCAGCCACATTTCAGAGACTCATGGATAAAGTGCTGAGACCCCATAGGGCTTATGCCGCAGCCTACCTAGATGACATTGTCATTTATAGTAAACACTGGCGGGCCCATCTAAATAGGCTAAAAGTGGTCCTCAAATCTCTAAGAGAGGCAGGGCTCACAGCCAACCCTAAGAAATGTGCCTTAGGTAAGGCGGAAACCAAATACTTAGGGTATGCAGTGGGAGGTGGGAAAGTAAGGCCACTAGCCGACAAGGTAGTTGCCCTGAAAGAAGTTCCGACCCCCCAAACAAAAACGCAGGTACGCTCTCTGTTGGGTTTAGCAGGGTACTATCGACGGTTCATCCCCAACTACTTGGAAGTTGCAGGCCCATTAACGGACCTCAAAAAAAAGTGTGCCCCTACACAAGTGGTATGGTCAAGGGAGTGTCAGAGAGTCTTTGAGGACATAAAAAGGTGTCTATTAGAGGGTCCCGTCCTAAGAAGCCCAGACTTCAACAGGCCTTTTGTAGTGCAAACCGATGCATCAGATATTGGGCTAGGGGCAGTGTTGTCACAACAGTTTGAGGGAGTGGAACATCCGATCCTTTTTCTGAGTAGGAAATTGTTCCAGAGAGAAAAAAACTAGGGATTGAGAAGGAGTGCCTCGCAGTAAAGTGGGCAAACGAGGCTTTGAGGCATTACCTTGCAGATGTCCATTTTACTCTGGTGACGGACCATGCTCCATTGATGTGGTCAAATAGTATGAAGGACTCCAATGCTAGATTTACCAGGTGGTATATGGCCCTCCAACCCTTCTCATTTGAGATTCAGCACAGGCCTGGAAAAGAAAATGCAAATGCTGACTTCTTTTCTAGAGAAGGGGTGGATGGTCGGGCTTCAGCCGTGCGTGGCCCCAGCCACACACTAACAGGGGAGGAATGTGACAGGGTGAATGAACGTCACAAGCCATATACCTGGCAAACCTATGCTTAGGCTTGCAGTGCAGCAGTGACAAGGTTAAGTTTCAGTTGAGAAGGGCTGCTTAATTAGTCTGACCCCAGCTGCATAATCAAGGTGTTTTAAAACCCCCAGGCTGTACACACATGCAGGCTAGCTGGTCAGGAGACAGGACTGAAATACTGAAGAGATTACTGCTATAAGGTCTGTTTTTCAAAGTACATGTGTGATGAACTGTCTGTGTCCTGCATGCTGAAGAGAAGCTGCCTTGCTTTCTATGCTGAGGAGAAGCTATTTTGTTTTTGTCTGCTGAAGAGAAGGTATTTTGTTTTTGTATGCTGAAGAGAAGCTATTTTGTTTTGTGTGCTGTATGTTTTTAAGGCTAAATAAAGAAGCCTTATAAGAGAACCCGCGTGTGTGGTTGCATGTACCCTGCAACAGTCATGATTTAGTACAGTTTTTTTCAGGGTCTATTAGACCCCCCAAAAAGACAATTATTGTCACAATCTTGTATTTTACAAATCAAGCACTTGACAACTTCAGCACTCATTTATAAAAAAAAATAATTTACAAATTGTATTCTTTAGTTAAAATGTATAGAAAAATTACAAACCGTGAAATACGACATACATTATAAAATGGCTGCTTTCCCTTACAGCTTAATGATATGTGAAAAAAAAACAAATACCCAGTGCACAAAAGTTGTGTAAATATAAAAACTGTGTATAAAATTACAATTACAGCAGTCTACCACCTAAATACAGGACACGTGACCTTAAACCAAAATGAATGTATGAAAGTGATGAGTCGGCTGCTATCCACGAAAGATGGCTCACATCTTAGATAACTAGAACAAAAACAAGAGGAAAAAGCTCACAGCTCATGCTAAATAATACACGCCGAAAAGAGTACCAGGATGTTTGGTACTTTCTTCCGGTCATGGGATTTTGGCATCTCCGGAAGAGATACAGCGGTGGCGTCAGGAACTTCATGCCAATTTGAGTTCCAGGATGTTTCGGGCTGTCCCAGTCAACCTAAAGACTTTGTTTTATGTTCTACAGTATTTCGACTAGGAAAGTTTCGTTTTGTAGCCCAGACCACCCAGTAAGTGTGTATTCTCCTGTATATTGTAATCAATTACAATCAATTACAACATCTGTTTCAAAGGAATAAATCTCAATTTGTTTTATATCTTGGTTTTGCTCAGTTATACAGTATGATCCCAGTATTAAGGTGTAAATCCCTGATATCAAATCTTTGATAAAGCGCCTCCACGGCGGGAAACGCGTCAGAGTTTTTTTAAATTGTTTCTGTCAGTTCATATGGCACATATGCCCAATAAATAGTTTATTTTCATTTTTTGCCTCCAGCCCTTTTTGCCATTGCAGTGCTCTACCTTCATTCCTGTTTTCTCTAATCTAATAATGGTATCATAGCACGCTTATCCGGTCTCATAGCACAGCTGTTCCATCAGGAGGATTTCCTCCAGAGCTGCATAGCGGTTCCTGTGTAGCCGGCGCGGTGTCGCGGCTCCATCCCTTCACCTTCACACCACCGGGAGACAAGATCTGACTGAGACGACCTTTGCGGAGGAGTGGACGTCTGCCGGATACCCTTCAGCCTCCACTCCCTGCACGACATCTGGTTACATTGACGCGGGAGACACAGCAGGCACCCGGTGAGACAGCGGCAGGCTCTGCTTACAGATCTCTACCCTTACCTTGGTTCGGGCATCCCGGGTTGCTATCCCTGCAGTCCGAGGTGGGAGGTTCGACTCCCTCGAGTACGGCTCCGAGGTAGAGATTCGGCTCCCTCGGTCATAGTGCCGAGGTGGGAGGTCGGCTCCCTCGGATACTGTGCCGAGGTGGGAGGTCGGCTCCCTCGGTTACAGCTCGTTCACAGGGGAGATTGCCAGCAAGGAGGCTTGAGGGTCATCCCGACGGTGTGCAGGTGAGGTGATGGCTGCACCAACTTTGCGCCTTCCTTGGCTATGCAGGAGGAGCCACTTACTTATTTTTTATACGTACCGGTATATTTTTCATTGACTGTTTATACTCTACTGGCATCGCAGTATTGCAGCATCAGTGTGGGGGCTTCTCTCCCATTTTTTTCCCTGGTATCCTGTGACAGATACGATTTTAGGAGTTTTGTAGCATTTTAGATCAGATTCTTGAGCAGAATCCATACATCTTATAAAATGCAGAGCATAGAAGAGAAAGCAAGAGGGAGTTTTCAATTGAGAAAAAAAGCTTACCTCTCTGAACTCCTGGCTCATGGTTTTAACAGCTCAACCATGTATTGCAGGCAAGGAGTGTCAATGTCTGCCAAAATGGAAATGATTTCTGACACTACTTCAGTGTTATCAGCAGTTGATCCTGTTGTTAGTTTAACATCAGTAATCTCTGCAAATTAGGATTTTCTCCTTTGAACCTTATCAAAGCCTCTCTGAAAACAGGCAAGACAAGATGTATATACTGTATTTATTCAAGCTCTGGAGCTACCTGTGTTTTGGAAACTGTTACATTATAACTAATGGTCATTATCATTAATGCGATGTTTAGAGGGAAAAAACATGACTTAATGTTTTGTTATTGTCCTAAAATACACGGTAAAACTTAACATGACATGAAGTTAGGTTAACGTTACATACGGTCACTTAACAGAGCTTTGTGAATCTGGACCTTAGAAGGGTCCTTCAGCAGTTTATCTCCCCCATGCTTCTGTTTCCCAACCACATGATATTTGCTCTGCTTTGTTTTCAATTGAAGTAACCATGCAGTTGACCAGCAATGTTGTATCTTAGTATATATATGACAAGGAGAAGATTTATATTAAAAAAAAATCTATCTATCTATATGTACCAAACACATTTAAGTTATGGTGGGTGAAAAAGGCAACAAAAACCTTTAGCATATTGCTAATAAAGAATATTGCAGACCTGTCTAAGACATGTGAATCTGCTCACAAGTGATATTCTTTATTGGCTATCTATATGCATGTATGTATGTATGTATGTATGTATGTATGTATGTATACACACACATACATATCTATCTATCTATCTATCTATCTATCTATCTATCTATCTATCTATCTATCTATCTATCTATCTATCATTTACAAGGGCATTGTGAAATTCATAAGCCCCAGAGAAAACTCTTAATTAGGTAAATATCAATATACTGAACCCCTAGTCATAAAACGTGACACTTTTTTATGTCAATTAAAACTAAACCAAAATCAATAGCTGCTGACAAACTAAAACGATTAAAAACAAACTGTGCTGATACAGTACAGCATAACCCCTTAATGTATATAATATAATTCCCTAATATAGCTAAACACTTAATCGATTAATAGCTAATCCTCCGCATTAAATTTAATGCATCATTATACTATACCTACATGTCTGTTTCCTGCTGCTTTTCTGGATCTTTGAACATGTTTTCTCTTTTACAATCGCTTCTGTTCCTTGCAGCTTTGTTTCACTGATTATGATCTTGACTACTTCCACAACTTGGCTTCTGCCTATCTCGATTGTATTGCAATTCCTTTTACAATTGACACAGTCTACTCTTACTACTTTTGCCTGCTTTTCCACTGGACAAATACCTCAGATATTTATAGTATTCTGCTTCTGCTGCTATTGTGGTATACACCACATGGTTAAACATTATCCCTGATATCCTGGCTGAACATGCAGCAGTGATACTGCAGTTAACATCTGTCAGATTAAATTCTTTTAGTACCGTGTTTTTAGTTGTCATCAAATGGATGTCATGCGTACAACCCATCCAACATGATGTGGGTCTTATAAATTGAGTTGCAAAACTAGATTATAATTAATAGCATTTTTCTTCCAATAGTGCTGCGATCGGCAATAACTCGGCTTAATGAATAAGGTCCACAGAAGAGTTTAGATGTGTTTTTTTAAAAGGCTATCTTTGAGGCCCTATATGTAGCTTTTGTTTTATAGTGTATGGCAATCCAACAGACACTTACTTTCCTTTATTGTACTTTGTAACTAGTTTGTATCCTAATATGGCTGTTTCCTAGTCAGATTTTTTTTTTTTTTTTTTTTTTTTTTTTACACAATGATGTCTTTAGTATGTATTAGCTTTACTTTGAATATGTATCCAGAAAAGCACTATCTGATTCCTCCTTTTTTCCTTTTGGACATTTATGTTAGAATGGTGACAGTTTGAATTTTCCATCTACCATATACTGTAATAGAATAATAAACCCCCAAAAATACTTGAAATCCCTCTTTGTCTAATTCTTCATCTCTGTCTTCTCTCTGCTCTAAACCTCAAAAGAAGTCACCAGGTTTAATATTTGCTTACAGTCTCTTCCCAGATCTAGATATTATAACTTCATCAAATCATTTATCCCACATGAACAATGACTTCTTGATCACCTTTCTGACTTCTGCCTCTACCAATGCAGCATTTTGTCTAAAAAAACCTACACAATGCATCTTTCTCACCCTCTCCAGAAATATACACCCCTCATAATGGAGCTTTCCTTTTTGATGTTCTTTAACTCTTTGTTCAGACATCTCTCTTTTCCCATCTATTCCATGGTTTATACTGTAGTGCTCTATCTATAGTGTTGCTAGCTCTACAGCAGCTCGTGTCTCATTAGTATATTATTGCCGAGACAATAGACTGGAGGTAACATATCGGCATATACCAGAACAGGCATTTGCAAACGTCTTGCGAGAGCTGTGGATGGGAGCGAACATCTAGGTGCTCTGGGGCGGATGAACAACTTGGCACAGCATGGCGTAATAGACTCTAACACGTCAGTTGTTATCAGCTGTGTATCCCGCAGACGAGGAGGTAGCCCTGCAGCAGGAACCCTCTGATAACGGACATGCTACAGTCCGGCGTACGGGACATCAACATGCCGGTTTTCCTCAGCTGTGCAAGCCGCGGACGAGGAGGTAGCCTTGCAACAGGACTCCGTTTGACAGCAGATGTGCCACAAATGAGAGGGGATACTCTCTGACATTTGTACTGCCTGATTGCTTCTTCTGTCTTGTAAATTGGGCTTTCACCTAGTGCAGCAGAGATTTGTTGGATCATTGCATGGACTTAGTTTCCATTTGTTTTATTATGTTTTAATAAATGTGCTTTTTATTTAAAAATATTCATCTGTTTTGTTCCTGAGGCTTCTACTTAGTTTAGTTTACATGTTGGTATTGTGTGTTTGGTGTTGTCTGATATGTTTTACATACACGATTATGCTTGTCTTTTTTCTCATTACATGTCCTTAATCTATAACTACAATGATCATCAATAGAAACTACAAGGACATTTGTTGTGTTACACATCATCCATGGTTGTATATTTATTTATCATTATTTTCTCTTTAATTTTATTGGTGTTCCCAATTTTAAGAGTACAATATTAGGCGCTGAATTAACCTTTACTCCATATTGCTTTTTACCTGACCAGGTGGTCAGTGTTCTTTAACATTTGGCAGCTGCCCTTTACGTAACTATATGTGAATATTGAGGGATTATCTTCAACAATTGAATAATCTTTATATTCATTCCTACTGTCTATCACTGTTAGCGTGACCTGATCTCTTCTTTATAGTGCTACCGAGATCTCTCAATTCCTCCACAAATCCTAAGGCATGTGCCAGTGCAGCAAATAATTTAAAAAGTGGAATGATTTTTGAGGCGGCCGTATGATACATCCTCCTACATCCTACCAAGAATGACATTGCCTTTCCCTAGTATACAGTGGTAGATCTGGATTAGATGTGAACCATGTAGTTTAGTCAGACAAGCTTCTGGAGTCTGACAAGCTTCAACCTTAACATGGACATACAGATGGTATAACAATTAAATCTCCATATGGTTTTATGGAAGGCTACTGCTCATTAACCACTGAAATGACAATTGAAAGGCAATCAAATGCATTGGGTTTTGCTATAAAATATAAATTGTAACATAATATAGATGTTTTTTTTTCTTTATATGTTTAAACGCCTTCTGTACCAATTCACTTCCAATATAACGGTTAAACACGTTGAAGAGTCATATAACAAGATATCATTTGTTATTTTCATATTATTACTGAACAAACAGGAAGCTAAATCCATAAACAAAGCAATATGCAACAAAAATACAACAAACTGGAGGATTAAGAATACCTTAGAGTGTATTTAAAGCAATTTACTTGGAACAAAGGAAGTGTTACAGGATTAAAAAGGAAGCATGAAAGTATATTAGGTGTTACCAGGAACCACGGACCTATTAGTCTGACCTTCATTCCAGGAAAGGTGTTTCAAATCAATAGTATGAAATGCAACCGTAAAAGCATTTTACCATATTATCACCCGCAGGTTAATTAATGATAATCAATGTTGCCTTGCAAAGTGAAATCCTTGTTGTATCTAAACAAATTTTTTTAAATCTAAAAGTCACAGATGCCTGAAGGAATTTTAATTACCTTTGGTTTTGGTAGCTACGTTTACAGTATATTATAAGAAATGTGTACTGAAAATGAGGTTTATTGCAATTTGTCTTCAAATGTGTTCAAAGTCCTTTGTCATCTCTATCTTTGGGCTCAAAAAATGGCAAAACTCTTGCCTAATTTGATGGAGAAGGAATTAGGAGTGCTTGTAGACAGCAGGCTTAGCAATTGTGCTCAAAGTCATGCAGTAGCTGCAAAGGCAAACCAGATCTTATCTTGCATTAAACGGGCAATAGATGGAAGACATTATGGAACTAGAGAAAGTGAAGAGAAGAGCCACCAAATTAATAAACGGGATGGATAATCTGATTTATGAGGAGAGGCTAGCTAAATTAGATTTGTTTATATTAGAAAAGAGACATATAAGAGGGGATATGATAACTATACACAAATACATTCGGGGCCAATACAAGGAGCTTTCAAAATAATTATTTATCCCAATAACAGTACAGACAACACAGGGTCATCCCTTAAGGTTGGAAGAAAGTGGATTTCACCCGCAACAGGGGTTCATTACCGTAAGGGCAGTAGTTCAAATGTGGAATTCATTACCCATGGAGACTTTGATGGCAGATACAATAGATATCTACAAAAAAAAGGTTGGACATCTTTTTAGAAAGGAAAGGTATACAGGGATATACCAAATAAGAAAACATGGGAAAGATGTTGATGCAGAGGATAATATGATTGACAATATTTGGAGTTAATTTCCCCCCCTATGAGATATCATTGGATGATATTTCACTGGGGTTTTTTGTTTGCCTTACTCTGGATCAATATACTGTACTGTAAATACAAATATAGGATAAGTAACTGTCGTCTAAATCTAGCATAGGTTGAGATTGATGGATGGATGTCTTTTTTTGAAACTCATTTACTATGTAACTATGTAAATTGTGTTTATTTTTATCCTTTTTTCCAGGAATAATTAATATATTCAATGGGATATAATAGAGTGACTGTAAAAGCAACCTATTATTCGGTACTATTGTTACTCCTGATGTATGACCTCCTCAGTCATTTAATGCTGCAGTGTCCTTCATGTCTGAAGATACTGTATGGAATTTTTCCAATCCTGTGTGTGTTAAGAATATAGATATACTGTAGAAAAACTTAAAAGCGCTTATGTGTGATAACTACAAAATAATGTGATCCATTGGATATAGGGCTATTTACCAACCTTGTGTAGTAAATAATTCACTGGTGATGTTCTACAACCTGGGTTAAAGGGGTATCTAACCCCCTAGAAAGAGATACAGTACTGAAAAAAACCCTGGTGCATGAATCTATATAATGGGCAATATAAATGTTATTTAGCAGGTATAGATATACAGGCATACCCCGGTTTAAGGACACTCACTTTAAGTACACTTGCGAGTAAGGACATCTCGCCCAATAGGCGAACGGCAGCTCACGCATGCGCCTGTCAGCACGTCCTGAACAGCAATACCGGCTCCCTATTGTACCGAAGCTGTGCGCAAGCGGGGAGACCATAGAGCCTATTACAAATGCGTTATTTACATCAGTTATGCACGTATATGACGATTGCAGTACAGTACATGTATCGATAAGAGGGAAAAAGGTAGTGCTTCACTTTAAGTACATTTTCGCTTTACATACATGCTCCGGTCCCATTGCGTACGTTAATGCGGGGTACGCCTGTACTGAGGTTCCTGAGGACAAAGCATAGGATATCTTCAATACTTATAAATAAAACAGATGTACAGTATTAAAATACAAATAATGAAGTATGCAATAATTGTCAAATATATATATGTAAACCTGAACCTTGATTAAACTTAATAAATGATGTAATTGGTAAGTAGCCTAGATAGACTGAAGTTCAAATATATTCAACTTGTTGTTTGAACTAAAAAATGGAGGGATCCACAATAAAAGATAAAATCTTCCAGAACATTTTTGTGATTTTCTTTTCAATGTTGACGTATAATCCGTATATGTTGATTTGATAATGGATTCTATACTCCAGCTAGTATATGGAAGAAACACAGTCTATTGCTATTTGCAAGTTTTTTAAACAAATCTTGGAAACATTCACGAAGCAAACAGGATGGCACATCTTTAATCATATTGAAAGGTATCAACACTTGATTATACAGGTAAAATCGCTGCTGCAATACTTTATTTCTTGATAAAAGCAGAACTGAGTAAAGCTCTCTCTGGCTATGTCTTTCATATGATATAATATTTTAAAATATGTGTATGGTGGAACGTTTCATTTGTAATTATATCTGGTAAATGCTAAAAGTGATACATTTTAGGACATCATTTGAATGCGCACACAATGATTATTTTATGTCTATAATACTTAAAATGCATTATCTCTGTGAAGCTGAGACAAGCTGTATGATATCTGCAGGCATACTAAGGCGTGAATTTAATCAGTTCAATATTACTAAACAGTAATGTAGGCTACATCCAGACATTATTACAACAAAATGCAGACTTCAATGGTTTTTCAAGATGCGCGTCAAGATATTAAGCATAGAAATCTTGAACATTGTTATTTTAACTTTAAAGTCAAAGGACAAAACAAATGAAGACCAGATCTAGCAGAATCGCAATTAAAAGACGGAAATCGGTTGCTTGGAATCATTGTACATTTTACAGCTGTTAAGGGACTTTTGAATCCCATAGCTTTCAAGACAAATTACCCAAATCAGCTTTCAAATTAGCCTTGTGATGTAATAAATGCTTTACAATAAACATTGAACAGTTATTCGGATGTAACACTTAAACCATCCTTTCTTGTTTACACATCATTTTTCACAATAAAATGTGTTGATGCTGTTTATTATAAATTGAAACCCCACTTCACATTACCACCAAAATGTATTGTAGTGTCAATTTAATTAAAGACAATTATGGACTTTTTTGCACCATGACTAATTTGGTTTCAAATGTTCATATGCTTTTATTTTGAGAAGCAGGTTTTCTTTTACTGTTGATTTCTCATACCTGGGTTTGATGTCTTAGTGCACAGGAAAAATTAAGAATGCCCTGTGAGTTCCTCAAGTAGGCTTAAAAGGTTATAAATCTATTTGTTTCCAGAGTGATCATCTCTGTATGAAGCTGCATTTTTTTGTTCAAGGTGCTTTGATGCCCTTTTGTCTTAATCTCTGCAGGTGATGTAGAAGCAGTGAAGGATTTAACAGAGATATTGGATTTAGAGTAAACTTCCAAGGTTCCATTTTTCCTGGCTAGGAATCTTGTGAAATCTTAAAACTTGAAAATAACTTTGTTACATATGAAACAGATGGTAAGGGACAGATTATTGAATAGTGTTATATGTATAATATATATATATATATATATATATATATATATATATATATATATATATATATATATATATATATGTAGCAGACATCATTGTTCACAGTAGAATAAGCTGGCTGGTTGCTCAGCAAAATGTGCATTGGGCCATAGGTCGTTGCTTGACTCATGACGTCACACCTCGAGGCAGGGAGAAATTCAGGCAGAGACATACGGCTTACATTCACGCTTGGGAGAACAACGGGGGTCGGGACATTAAGGTATATCGTATAATATTGTAGCTCCTGAGACTGTCGTTGCTCAATACACATGTCCCCCCACCATATAAATTATCTTCACAAGCTATGCAGGGCCATTTTGGCTAGACAGCATCCTGATCTCTCTCCCCCTCGCTCACACCCCAACATTTTGTGTAAAGTCTTTTATCGCTAACTACAGGACTGCACAAATTCCTTATCACTATTGGGACATAGGAGATATATATATATATATATATATATATATATATATATATATATATATATATATGTGTATATATATATATATATATATATATATATATATGTGTATATATATATATATATATATATATATATATATATATATATAGCAACTGTAAATATTACTGTATGTTCATTTGCATGTCTTAGACAGGTCTGCAACCCTGTCTTTCCCCATTGTCACCCAGCTTACAGCGCTTCCACTGCAGCAAGGGATTCTGGAAAATGACATGCAAATGAGCACTCAGTGCCACCTTTTGTCTCAAGCTCGTATTACACAAGCCAATCCTCAAGCCAATGCATGCTGTTTGAGGATTGGCTTGTGTAATACGAGCTTGAGACAAAAGGTGACACTGAGTGCTCATTTGCATGTCATTTTCCAGAATCCCTTGCTGCAGTGGAAGCGCTGTAAGCTGGGTGACAATGGGGAAAGACAGGGTTGCAGACCTGTCTAAGACATGCAAATGAACATACAGTAATATTTACAGTTGCTTTATGCTTTACTGTGGAGGGTTTTTGTCACTTTTTTTACCCACCATAACCTAAATGACAGTATACAGTAGCGACATACTTTATCGCACTAAATGCCGGCGGCATGCCGGGATCTACCCCAGCTGCCGCCAGTAATAACCGCGCGCCGCCGCGTTTCCCACATGCACACCCCCTCCACCTCGCGCGCAATTTACTCTCCTTCCGGACCCCGAGCCCGGCTTCTGCTCTGCCCCTCTGCTTCCCCGCAACCCCGCTTACCTTAATTTCATCTCCAGGGGTGTCGGGGAAGCCTGCGGAAGCCGGGGAAGACGGGGAAGCCGGGCGCGCGTGTGACTGTGACGTCACAGTGCGCCGCCACGCGCCGCGGCTACCCGCTTCCCAGCCGCATACAGCCAGCGGCTTTTGCTCGAATAAGAGCTGCCGCTGCTGTATATATATATATATATATATATATATATATATATATATATATATAGCAAATGGATATATTACTGTATGCTCATTTGCATGTCTTAGACAGGTCTGCAACTCCGCCTTTCACCATTATCACACAGCACTTCCACTGCAGCAAGGGATTCTAGGAAATGACATGCAAACAAGCACACAGTGCCACGTTTTGCCATCCTCACATGGTTCGGTAGCCAATCAGAGCATGGGAACTCCATCCCAACTCTTATTGGCTCTAGTATACCATGTGACAGAGGCTTGGGGAAGAACAGATGTGACATCATTGAAAGCCTGTCACATGGTACTAGAGCCAATCAGAGTAGGGATAGACTTCCCATGCTCTGATTGGCTACCGTACCATGTGAGGACGGCCATGTTTCTTTTAATAACATCATCTTAAAGGCAATTGAAGCAAAGCCATTCTGATTGGCTGTGCTTTCATTGCCTTTAAGTGACGTCATCATTTTTTTTTTCTCGGCCAAAACACATGGTTTTCACGGCCTAATCTGGGCCGTGGGAACCATGACGAAAATGTGACATCATAGGCCTTTAAAAGCCTATGTCGTCTCATTTTGAAGAGAGTACAGGGAAAATGGCGGTGCATCTGCTGCTGCTGCTGAAGATTGGAAACCACAAACTGCAAACCACAAAATATCCTAGGTGCAAAAATTTATTTTAGGGCATAGTAACAGCCAAAAAGAACACTCTGACGCGTTTCCCGTGGTATCCCACGCTTTATCAAAATCTCATTTTGAAGCCAGACGCCGAGGAGGAAGGACCTCCTACAGAAGAAGAAGGCCAGGGCGTGGCCGTAGAAGACATGAAGACCCCGGAAGAGAGCCGCAGATAGAAGAAAGAAGAATACAGATGAAGATGGATTACAAATAGAAGACCCGTGGATTGTTTTGGATTTTTATTTTAATGTTTATTATTTTATGGTTTGTTATTTTATGGGTTCCTGTGCCTGGTGGATTGGTTCGAGAGTAAGCTGTTCAACGGGAGTCGGTGAGTGGGTCAAGTAATGGTAAGTGAACTAAAGAAATGTATTTTATTTAACTTGTTAATTTTTTTAAAAGCTTTTTTAACATGTGTATTATTTATTTTTGGTATATAATTTCTTGCCACTGTATGTATGTATGTATGTGTGTATGTCTAGATCGATATATACATACAGGGTAAGAAATGATGTTGTTTTAAAAGCTTGATTTGCTGTGTTTTAAATTAATTTGGCTATGCTGCTATGCATAAATGTGTGTATAATGTTTTTTAAAATTAGATAGATGTAATTGTTGCTATTGTATGGTGTACTTTAGGACAGGGTGAGGCTTGCTTTTGTATATTGTATTCTTGTTGGTACTTATATTTTTTCACAGCATAACTTGTTCTGTTCAACGCTTGAATTAGTTAATTGTTTAATTGTTAGGATAGGAATGTAAATTGTTTAGGGATGTAATTAATGAATGCTAATTGATTTATGTTTACTGGATTGGTTTAAATAGTATACTTGTTTTGATGTATTGGTATTTTGTTTTGAATATGTTATTGTTAACATTCATTTGCAGAATGTATATGGTGCATAGATTGTATGTATCATATATACAATGTAAATGCAATGTTTTGATTGTCATTTGAGGTTTTTGATTGGCATTTGAGGATTTTGATTGGAAGATCAGATTGGATTATTAAAGGAAATTGATTTTATTGTAGTGTGTCTGTATGGAGAAATGGTATTTGTAGTACAGCATGTTTTTGATAACCCTTCTACATTTATTTGTATAGTGGTTCATCATGTGTGTGTATATATATATCTCTCTATCTCTCTCTCTGTATATATATATATAGTTGCATGATGAAGCCACTGTACAAATGAATGGGTGAAGGGTGGGTATCGGGCCAGTGTGGCTTAACCCCTTAATTACCTTTGCGGTTATTATCCGATAAGGTATTTAAGGGGTTAATTAATATCTGAATGTAATTGCAATGTATTGGCTTTGTATTGGCTATGTATTTTGTGGGCAACGAAAGACAAGGATGTTGCTGGTGACGGGGGCTTCTTATTGATGAGGTCAGTAGTACTTTATTTATTTTAATATGCTATTTAATGTGTTTAATAATGGGCAAATAATCTATTATCCCTATCTGGATAATAGTTGTTTTGCACATTATTGTACTGTAGGTGTTGGGAGGGGGGATGTATGTATTGAATGTATAGGCCAGGTTTATTTTTTTTACATTCAGGGTTGGTTTCTTGGTTCTGCGTGAGACCTCTGGAGACCACCTGCGGTCTCCTCGGGTATCTCATGGGTATCAGGCTGGTGGTTCCACGGGTGACACCTGCAGGGATGAAGCGGTGGCCTCACATCTGTGGGGGCACCACGGACCTGTAGTCTGTGGGGATGAAGCGGTGGTCCCACATCCATGGGGGCACCGCAGACCAATAGGTGCGGGGATGAAGCGGTGGTCCCACATCTGTGGGGGCACCGCAGACCCATAGTGAGCACTCGATGATTTCTCCAGACCCCCGTGAGAACCACCCGAGGCCCCGCAGACACCTTTGGGTCTGACCCGGGGCTTCCAGACATCCGCAGGCCTACCGTTGGGACCCAATTGTGGCCCACAGTGACCCAAGGAGACCACCTGGGGGCCATGGTGCTTGGTGGGACCCACCAACAGGCATCCAGAACCTGTGTGAAACAAGTTGCTGTTACCCTGTAGGTCTGTCATGTGCCCCGCCAGCCCGCCGGGGACTCGCGTGGGGCTGGGTTATGAACCCTGTATGTAAAAATTATGGGGGGGCACAGGGGGTGGGTAATGTATTTAATAAATAGAATGATGCTTATTGTGGGGCTGTGTATTGTTTTTATTGTGTGTACTGGGGATGGGGGGAGGGGGTATTGGCCCCAACGGTATGTGGGTAGGCCTCCCTTGTGGGTAGTGGGTGAGGGTGATTAGGCCTCACAGGGTGGGGGGTTAGTGTGGGAGGGTATGTAGGCGTCCCGAGTGGTGGGTGAGGGTGGGTTAACCCCTTAATGACTGTAGCGGTTAATAACCGCTATGGTGATTAAGGGGTTAGGGGACATTACATTGGATGTTTTCATTCTTGTGTCTGTTTTGCAGCAGCGGAGGGGGCATGGGCAGGATGATTTTTTTAGCGGGAGGGCTTAACCCCTTCATGACCGTAGCGGTATTAACTGCTACGGTCGTGAAGGGGTTAAGTGCACCCGCAACCCCCCCGCAAGCCCTAAACAAACAACAAGGGCCAACTACCCCCTTCACCCACCCCCGCTACCCACAATAAAGCTGGCACGGTGGGTTAACCCCTTCATTGCCTTAGCAGTTAGCCGCTAAGGTAATGAAGTGGGCTGTACACGCATTTTTCCTGCCTCGGATGCATGCCGAGGGGCTTCGGTGCTGGTATCAGCTCCGGAGACCCCCGGCATCAATCACAGACAGGAAAAAGGCCTGTTTTTTCTAAGTGTCGCCCTTGCCGATGCTTCTCCTCCACCAACTTGCCAACTTTAGTTGGCGGACGAATTGCCGAAAAACTCTAAATTCTGTTGTGCCGATCAGCAGCGAAAAGCTGATCGGGGCTACTTGAATTCAGCCGAGTTCAAAAAGTGCCGATAAGTGGCTTATCCCGGTTTTTATCGGCAACAAAAATTGCCGATTTTTCCCACTTATCGGCGCTTTCTGAATCGGGAGGGCAAATTTGGCGAAAAAATTGCGATAAACGGCTTATAGGCGCTTACTGCATGAGGCGCTATGTTTTTAAACAGTGATAAACTCTTACATACAGTAAGAAATAGGCTGCCTGGTACCTACTGCCCTGTACAGACAGAATCAGACAAACAACAAAATAACCTGGCGCCAAATAATGTCCAATGATGATAGGTTCTGGGATCTTCAGTGGATAAGCACCATGGCTTACAGATCATGAAACGAGAAAAACAGAGAAGGGACAAAACATAGCGTAAAACTGCTGGGTAACATCAGCCTACACTAAAGACAAACATACACTTAGTGACTGACTAAAAAGAATGTAATACAAATAATGAACTATGTCATAAAAACAAGGATCACAGAACTGACAATGGAGGACAGCTGATCATCCGGAGATGGTAAAATCAAAACCCTACTTACAAGAAGCAGGGTGACAACGAGCGAAGGTGGATAGAGGTAAGTGTCCAAACGACATCAGGATGATTCCAACAGAGCTCTACTCTGTGATGCTGGTACTGTCACCGGAACAGCCTGATGTCACTCACGGGAAGGCGCCAGTGGGGGAAGCAGGCTCACTGGTGTACTCACGCCGACACCGCGTAGGGCTACTCCTCCTCCCTCACTGCTCCTCTTCGCATGACGTATGTTGTTTATTGCAATGTTTATTGGGGGCAAATGTCCCCAATAAACATGCTATTCTGCCTTAACCCCTTCATTGCCTTAGCGGCTATACGCTATGGTAATGAAGCAGCATTTATGTATTTTAATAATATTGTGCAGAAGCAGGGGGTCCCCTGAGCTGAACCGCATTGATTTGTGGCTCAGAGACCCCCTGCTTCCCGAGTTACAGGCCCCGGTTTGGGGCATCGGTTACAGTGTCGCCGCCATATTTATAGCGGACATGGCGCGAATGGGACGCTATAAAGATTGCGGCGACACTGCCACCCGATGACACATACCGGGGCCTGTAACTCGGGAAGCAGGGGTCCCTGGTCCACAAAGCAACGAGGTTCAGCTCAGGGGACCCCCTGCTCACAGTACACTATTATTAAAAATACATTCATGCTGCTTCGTTACCGTAGCACATAGCCGCAAAGGTAAGAAATTAGTGTTTATTTATATATGTGTTTTAGTCATAGTGTAGATGTGCAGAGGATCTCCGGAGCTGAACCGCTTTGGTTTTAGGTCCGGGGACCCCCTGCTTCCCGAGATACAGGCCCCTTTATGGGGTGCCGGTATCCCTCTGCTTTGTTTACATTCCACGGTCACGTGATCGGGACCTTTAAATGCAGAGGGATAACGGCACCTCATAAAGGGGCCTGTATCTCGGGAAGCAGGGGGTCCCCGGACCTGAAACCAATGCGGTTCAGCTCCAGAGACCCCCTGCACATGTACACTAGGAGTCAAAGTTGTTTATAAATACTTTATATTTTGCCGATGTTTGCACAGAGAGCACGGCTGATCTCTCTCTGCTGCAAACACATATTGGCAGAAACGGCTTATCGGAAGGTTATCGGGAGTCAGGCTGTTTCGGCACAGGCTCATCGGCAGTTTTGCTTTCACAGTGATTCGGCATGGATTTGGCCCTTACTGAATACTGCGAGGTCAAATCGCCAAAATCATGCCTATCGGCAACACTTGCCAAAAGCACTTTTTCGCCGCTTACTGCATAGAGCCCATAATCATTTGTAGACACTTTAGCACTTTTTCACAGTATTTCTTCGATAATTTTATTAATTAATGATATTTTTATCTGCTCCCGTTAGTAATTCTGTCTGTTTTATATATGTTAACCTGAGTGTGAGGTTTTGGAATTCTGAGGCAGCATTTAATTATCTGTATTTAATTTCTTATTTGATATCGTTGTGCATCCAATTTTTTTATATATATATATATATATATATATAACGGTGACAAGGAACAGCATGAAAGGGGAAGGGGATGCTGTGCGGGGTGGGGGGAAGGTGTGGATAAGAACATTGTCAGAGAGGCAGGATAATTACAAACAATTGTGATAGTGTATGAGAAACCCCATATTCACATTAAGTCCTCTTGTTTCGGTGTCAAAGAATATTATCATTCTGAGTTCAAATGTTTTCCTTTCTTGGGTGCTTGAACATTACATTCTATCGCAACTGGACTAACACGGCTATTTCCGTTTTATCAGTATATACATATATATAAACATCTTGAGGTGCACAGTACCCTGCAGACAACCTTGGCTTTTAATATTTTGTTTACACTTGTGTTGGGCTACATGTATTCACTGTGACAATATTGGGTTATATACTGTCTGCGCAATTTTCTAGTGAGTTACGATACACTAGCTATCTATCTAGACTGTCTCTTTATTTTATTATAATATCAATAAAAGTTACTTTTTATACTCAATTCATTTATCATTTTGTAAGGTGTGCTCCCACTACATGGAAGAAGAAGAAATTCGGCGCAACTGCGCATGTCTGAAGAATGAAGCTCCCGGATGTCTCTTCAAAAAAACTTTATTTAGCACACACAAGGGCTACACCGCGGTCTCCCCCTCAACGCGTTTCACCCTTACACAGAGGGCTTCGTCTCGGAGTGGGGAGAAACGGTAGCAGCCTGTTTAAATACCCTAAAAAGCCCGCGAAAGCGGCATAAAAGTTAACCCTTTCAATACCATTAGCCTATTGGTTGAATGTCTATGCCATGATACAGTTATATCAATACTATTAAAGTCAAAACTTGATTAATGTATAATCGATAATAGACATATACATATGCATAGATTAAACTATCTGGCCATATATTGAAAGTGTATAAATGCATTAAAACGCTGGTCACAACACTGCAACAGTATTAATAGGTCCCTTAATTCCTGTTTCATAAACAATAACAGCTTCAAGCCAATGTTGATATGCAGAATGTACTATCATCATGCATAAACAAAATATTTGTCATTAATACAGAAAAAGGCCTTAATGTTTTAATAAATGATGCTGTTTGGCAAGGAAAATACGGACCAAAATGAAGATGGGGGGGGCAGGGTGGGGAAAGAAAGGAAGAAGGGAGGGGGGAAGAGGAAGGGAGGGGAGGGGGGGGGGAAGGAAATGGGGGGGGGGTATTGTGAGTAGGAGGGGAGGAGGAAAGAAGGGAACAGAACGGAAGATAAACCAAATGGCAAATTTAATATACTGAACAATCTTTTATGGAGAGAACAAATATATACTAGCATTCCTCAAGGTAATCTAATCTAAATAGTCTATAAGAAACAATGCAGATCCCAATCAATATTGAGTCCGTTGGGCTGTAGCGTATTTAATGTATGTATCCAATGAGCCTCTCGTTGATACAAGATTTTTGTTCTATCCCCTCCCCGAGGGGGTAAGGCTATGTGTTCTATTGCACAACATTGGAAATTCTCTACAGAACCCAGCGGACACTTATTAAAGTGTATAGGTACAGGATGTGTCATGTCTTTGTTTTTTATTAGCCTTAAATGTTCCAAGATGCGGATTTTTAGGGCTCTACTAGTTAGCCCCACGTATTGTTTTTTACATCCGCACTGTAACATATATATAACAAAGTTCGTCTGACATGACATAAACGTTCTGATATGGAATCTGCGTGTTTCATCATGGTTAAAAAAATGTGTAGTTTTGATCATATTTGGACAAATCTTGCAATGTCCACATTTAAATGAACCCATTAATTTTGGAAAAAAGGACAGTTTAGTTTTGTTATAATTTGTTGATTTCAACATACTCGGTGATAAGAAATTCCCTAATGTAGCTGCCCTGCGAAACACTATTTTAGGACCCACACAGACCATTTTACTTAATAAGGGATCTAAAGATAGTGTGGCCCAATGTTTACGTATTATTGCTTTAATAGTGTTCGCTTTCTCGCTGAAGTTAGTGATAAAGAATGGCGCTTCTGTGTTCTCGACCTGTGTACCTTTCTTGGCACGACTAACTGTCATATTTATAAGCGTATCTCTATCTGTGTCCAGTGCACTCTGATATGCTAAATCCAGATCTGTACTATCATATCCCCTCGACAGGAATCTCTCTCTCATCACGTCTTCCCTGTGGACAAAGGCCTCCAAAGTAGATCAGTTCCGGCGTAAACGCAGGAACTGCCCCTTTGGAATGCCTCTGACCAGAGGGCGTGCGTGACAACTTTTGGCATGAAGCAATGAATTCCTGGCATTATCTTTTCTATAGATATCTGATTTAATTTTATTCTCAATGTCTACATATAGATTCAAGTCCAAAAATTGTATTTGGTTTTTATTATATGTGTGAGTAAATTTCAGATTGAGTGTGTTCTCTGCCAGGTATTCAATAAACCTCAAAAGTTCCTCCTCCCCACCACTCCAGATCAAGATCAGGTCATCAATGTAGCGCTTGTAAAACGCCACATGATGCCTGAAAGGGTTAGAATCTCCAAACACGTGGGACATCTCCCACCAACCCATGAAAAGGTTGGCATAGGAGGGGGCAAACGAAGTCCCCATAGCTGTCCCACGTGTTTGGAGATAATACTGCTGGTCAAAGAGAAAATAGTTGTGTGTAAGTGAAAATCTAATACTATCCAAAAAAAATGCTATGTGTGCTGGAGAAAGGGTAGAGTGATTGTGCAAAAAGAATTCTGTGGCTGTTAGACCGTGCTCGTGTTCAATAATATTGTACAAGGAAGCCACATCTAGGGTTACCCAGATGTAGCTTGAGTGCCAGGTGAAAGGTGCTAAAAGAGATAATACATGCTTGGTGTCTATGATATGTGAGGGTAAAGAAAAAACAAGTGGCTGTAAAAAGTGATTTATATTGAGAAAGGTGTTCACCCAGGGAACCAATGCTGGAAATAATGGGTCTACCTGGGGGTGCAATGAGTGTCTTGTGTATTTTCGGCAAGTGATGAAAAATGGGAGTGATAGGATCTGGACTGGTGAGGAAGTCTCGCTCACTGGGTGAGAGAACATGTAAAACCTCACCTTCGTCCATGAGGTCCTGGAACTCTCTACTGAACTGGGGAGTCGGATCCCTGTCGAGAGTACGGTAAGCCTCCGGGTCGTCTAGTTGCCGCTGGGCCCCAGATATGTAGTATTCTCTGTCGAGCACAACTGTTGCGCCCCCCTTGTCTGCTTTTCTAATAAGGATAGAATCATTATCACTCAGAGATTTCAAAGCTGCCCTTTGATCAACTGTCAGGTTGTCTTGCTGCAAACCCCTAGTGAGTTACGATACACTAGATATCTATCTAGACTGTCTCTTTATTTTATTATAATATCAATAAAAGTTACTTTTTATACTCAATTCATTTATCATTTTGTAAGGTGTGCTCCCACTACATGGAGTCTTCTTCTCACCCTTTTCTTGCACAGATCACTGTACTATGTTAAAATGCAGATTATAGGCTAAAGCTGTTAAATTCTGGGCACTATTTAAATCCCTGCTCTCTGATTGGATAATGCCCGGAAGTTTAAACAATCAGTAATGGCCTGGAATTTTTGGCACCCTGCCAAGTTTTTCAGGCAGTGGATATTCACAGTCGAGTGTAAATAGCCGCTTGGCTATTCCCACTCGAGGGCAAATAGCTGCTTGGCTATTCGCACTCGAGTGGAAATAGCCGAGCGGCTATTTACACTCGACTGTGAATAAAATTGGAAAAAAAAAACATCCGAGCCAAGAATCGAACCCTTGTTCATTCAACTCATAGGCAGCAGAACTACCACTGAGCTATAATACATGCTGATGCGTTTTAGTGAAAGGTAGACAGAGATGTGAAGGGAGGGTAAAATGGAGAGAAGTGAACGGGGGGGGGGCAAACAGAGTGGTTGTGTGGGGGGGGCAAATGGAGTGGTGGTGTGGGGGGGGCAAATGGAGTGGTGGTGTGGGGGGGGGGCAAACGGAGTGGTGGTATGGAAGGGGCAAACTGAGTGGTGGGGGATGGGGGGGAGAAAGAGAAGGGGGGAGAGAGGGGACAGGAGAGAAGGGGGGAGAGGGGACAGGAGAGAAGGGGGAGTGAGGGGAAAGGAGAGACGGGGGAGAGAAGGGAAAGGAGAGAAGGGGGGAGAGAGGGGAAAGGAGAGAAGGGCGGAGAGAGGGGAAAGGAGAGAAGGGGGAGAGAGGGGTAAAGAGAGAAGGGGGAGAGAGGGGAAAGGAGATAAGGGGGGAGGGGAAAGGAGAGAAGGGGGAGAGAGAGGAGGGAAGGGGGAGAGAAAGGAGGGAAGGGGGAGAGAGAGGAGGGAAGGAGGGAAAGGGGGAGAGAGAGGAAGGAAGGGGGAGGGAAAGGGGGAAGAGATAAGGGAAGGGGGAGAGAGAGGAAGGAAGGGGGAAGAGAGGAGGGAAGGGGGGAGAGAGGAGGGAAGGGGGAGAGAGAAAGCAAGGGGAGGGTCGGGGGAGAGATGGGAGGGGGAGATAGAGAGCGGGGACGGGGAGGGACAGAGCAGGGAAGGAGAAAGCGGGGAGGGAGAGAGCGGGGTGGGGGAGGGAAAGAGCGGGGAGGGGGAGGGAGAGAGCGGGGAGGGGGAGGGAGAGTGTGGGGAGGGAGAGAGCGGGGAGGGGGAGGGAGAGTGCGGGGAGGGAGCGAGCGGGGAGGGAGAGAGCGCTCTCCCACGCTCCTCGGCACCGCCACCACCAGCGCACACACCTCACCTCTCTCTCTCACCCCCTCCCCGGCCACACCGCTACCCACGCTACTTGTTGCCGCCGCGCACACCGCCTCACCTTTTTCTCCCCCCTCCCTCTCCCCCTCCCTCTCCCCACTCTCTCTCTCGCCCCCCCATCTCTTTCCCACCCCCCATCTCTCTCCCACCCCCCCATCTCTCTCCCACCCCCCCATCTCTCTCCCACCCCCCATCTCTCTCTCTCCCCCCATTGCTCTCTCCCCCCTGCTCTACCGCCCCCGCGCTCTCTCTGCCCCTCCCCCCGCGCTATTTCTCCTGCCCCCCCTTCTCTCTCCCCCGACCCCCTACACCTCTCCCTCTGGGAGCGCACCCCTATCCTGCATCCCAGGACTCCCAGACCCTATCTTACTTCCTAGTTGTGTGGTTCAGAAATGAGGTAATTTTTTCCATTAATTGAACATCATTGACCTTTCTAAGAACCTCTCTTCTGGAGGACGGGAGTGTCTTTTTCCATGGCGCAGCTACAGCGGCATCTAACTTCTGTTAGAATATGTAGAATCAATCTTTGTGTATGATGATTCTCACTTGCCCCCCTGCTCTCTCTCCTCCCACCCCCCTGCTCTCTCCCCTGCCCCCTGTGCTCTCTCCACTGCCCCCCCTGCACTCTCTTCCCTGCCCCCCTGCTCTCTCTCCCGCCCCCCCCCTGCTCTCTCTCCCGCCGCCCCCTACACTCTCTTCCCCCCTGCGCTCTAAACCCCTGTGCTCTCTACCCCCTGTGCTCTCTACCCCCCCGTGCTCTCTCCCTCACGCTCCCTGCTCTCTCCCTCCCCACACTCTCCCTCCCCCACCCTGCTCTCTCCCTCCCCGCTCTCTCCCTCCCCCTCCCCACTCTCTCCATCCCCTCCCCGCTCTCTCCCTCCCCCTCCCCTCTGTCCCCCGACCCTCCCCATTTCCCCCCTTGCTTTCTCTCTCCCCCCTTCCCTCCTATCTCTCCACCCTTCCCTCCTCTTTCCCCCCTTCCCTCCTATCCCCCCTTCCTTCTTCTCTTTCCCCCTTCCGTCCTCTCTCTCCCCCCTTCCCTCCTCTCTCTCCCCCCTTCCTCTTCTCTCTCCCCCCTTCCCCCCTTCCTTCCTCTCTCTCCCCCTTCCCTCCTCTCTCTCCCCCCTTTCCTCCTCTCTCTCCCCCCTTCTCTCCTTTCCCTCCCCCTTCTCTCCTTCCCCCTCCCCCTTCTCTCCTTTCCCCTCTCTCTCTCTCCCCTCTTCTCTCCTGTCCCCTCTCTCCCCCTTCTCTCCTTCCCCCTCTCTCCCCCTTATCTCCTTTCCCCTCTCTCCCCCTTCTATCTTTTCCCCTCTCTCCCCCTTCTCTCCTGTCCCCTCTGTCCCCCTTCTCTCCTTTCCCCTCTCTCCCCCCTTATCTCATGTCCCCTCTCTCCCCCTTCTCTCCTGTCCCTCTCTCCCCCTTCTCTCCTTTCCCCTCTCTCACCCTTCTCTCCTTTTCCCTCTCTCCCCCCTTCTCCACTTTCCCCTCTCTCCACCCTTCTCTTTCTCCCCACCATCCCCCACCACTCTGTTTGCCCCTTCCACACCACCACCGTTTGCCCCCCCCCGTTCACATCTCTCCGTTTTACCCCCCTTCACATCTCTGTCTACCTTAAATGCCTTTATTCACTAAAACGCATCAGCATGTATTACTGTATAGCTCAGTGGTAGTGCTGCTGCCCATGAGTTGAGT
Organism: Ascaphus truei; assembly: GCF_040206685.1. Lineage (NCBI taxonomy): Eukaryota > Metazoa > Chordata > Amphibia > Anura > Ascaphidae > Ascaphus > Ascaphus truei. The sequence continues at coordinate 272,967,347 of NC_134484.1, read as the reverse complement.
GAACCAGGTTTGATTCTTGTTGGTGTGTGTGTCTGCAGTGTGTCGTCACTCCGTCGCGTCCACTAAAAGCACACGCGACGGCATCAATACAATTGTTTTGAAGCGATGTGCCGTCGCCGGCATTATAAGCACAGCCTAAGAATGCTGGAAAGGAGAGAGAAGCGGAAAGAATCGGGGACATCATAAGGTATTAAAGGAAAGTGATGTCAGGGAGAGAAAAGGGGGAGAGAAAAGGGGGTATGGGGGATGAGGGGAGGGATAAGGTTGGTTTCTTAGAATTCCTGAGCGATACCGGGTACTTTCAGCTAGTAATGAATATTTACTAAAACTAGTAATATCTTTTTAAAAATCCACATAATTCTGTTTTAATTTAAATTTAATCAAGTGTTCAACATGAGGTGATGCATCAAAAATAATTTAAACAACAAAATATGTGTCATATGTGTTTAGTCTTCCTACATACAATGCACATGATTGAAAGCTTAAATTACTTTTTAGCACTGAAAATTTAAAGCACAAATACATTTAAATAAAAAATTTGTACATGGCCCCCTTTGTGTATCTCAGTTTTCTTACCCTTTTCTGTGTTAAGAGTATTCTAAATCTGAGGTGTAAACTTCCATGTTTAACCATCTGCATTAGATGGATGAAACATGTATACTGTATGGGATGCAGCTTGAAGCAGAAAATGGTGCAGTGCATCGAAACAAACTGTGCTGTTCATTTATGTATAAAACCCAGTGAATCTACTGTATTCTCTGAAGAACTTACAACATAACTTTCTTGTCAGGATCAATAGTTAGTTTGGGATAGTTTTTCAATTGTGGAAGGTTTCATACTGTCTACCTGCAAGATATGTTAATGATGCAGTATTTGTTTGATAATTTAAAGTGGACAAAAGTTTTAACTTGCTTTATTAATACAATGAGTGTCAATGTAGATTCTTCTGAGGTAAAGCAGATACAAATGTGCTATGTGTTGACAATATCACTGGTGAAAAACAGAAATACAGAAATACAGAATAAATAAGCAATTACATTTGAAGATCTCTACACTTTGGAGTCAGCATTTAGTAATCAACAAACAGAAGGACAGATGAAATCACACATCAGGCAAGATGTAAAAAATGATTGGTGAGCCCTTTAACTTGTATCAGGTTTTACAAGATGTTTATAATAGACTCCGGGGCACATTAATCTGTGCGAAGCAGGAATTGTTTCAGAAGTTTTATGTACTGTTTAACACTGTGTTTTGTAATGTTTCCACTGGTGCGGATAAAAGCAGAGCATTATAATTAGGGCATGTATCCAGTGTAAATAGTATACATAGCCACTATTTTTAGTTTACAGCAATGACATAAAAGGTGCTACTATAAGTTTCCTCTTCCTATATATTTCTTACTATAAGTCTCGAACTGCTGAGATTTTAATATAGATGCCGTACAATACTTTTCTTTTGAACTTACGTTGCACACTATATGTAAGAATGTTTTTAATCATGCTTCTTACATTTTGTGCTGACACCTTAGGCTGCACTTATAGTGCCGGCGACAGCAACGCGACGTCGTGTCAAAACAAATGCATTGCCGCCGTCGCGTGACGCGATGGAGCAATGGCTTAGTCGCGATTGCTGGAAGTCATCTCAATTTGATTTTTCCAGCGACCACAGCCGGCACTATAAGCGCAGCCTTAGAAGCAAAGATAGAGAAAATGTGATAATGAGGGGTGAAACTTTGATGAACACCAAATTTAATATTCAAAAAGTTTAAGATATAGACAGCACTCCTAAATGAAACAAATAGCAATAGATAAAGTGAAGGTGCACATGAACAAAAAAGAGAGACCCCAAAAGCTCTCTGAAGAACATATACAAAACAGACAGGCGTCCAGTGGTGTAGCTAGACATGCACAGGCCCCCGGCATAAAAATTCAGGGCCCCATTATCTCTCTCCCCTCCTCCAGCTCTAAGACTCTCCCCCTCGTCCTCCATGCCTACCTGTGAGACAGGGTGATGATAGAGGCAGGCAAGGGGAGATGATGTTACAAGGCGGGGGGGGGCCGCCAAAATAAAGCAGAGGAGAAGCCGGCAGAGGAGTTAGGAGTTGCACAAAGGCAGAGCAGGACAGCCGAGGAGGAGCACGCTCCAGCGCTCTGACCTTGAAGTCTTTCTAACTTCTGGTGTGTGGGCTGCTACAGCGCGCGCCTCCCCAGCCCTAATGCTCTCCCTCCTTGCAAAATGATGCAAAAAAAAAAAACATGCATATTTTGCGCCACTCATAAAACACAAATGACTGCATGTAACACATTTCTAAAGTACAAGATAGAGAGCAGTTTAAGAGAGCAGTTCTACTGTATGTATTGTATTTGGCCACCTCAACTAGCATTACAGGTTAGATCTCTTAGAAATGGGCCCGAGCTGCTCATATGAAGACCCCCAGAAGTAAATTCTGTGAAGTGCATTAAAAGCGACATGTTGTCACAGGGCAATAATTCTACAGACTCTCAGACACAGAGAGTGGCGGATCTCTCTGCTGCAGGCAGATCTCGCCAGGGTGCCCTTTTTGGCAGGCAGCATGTCTCGCCACCGGCTACTCACCATTTAGAAAAATGTTGCTCTCACAGGTATTCGGGCCTTCCTGCATACCGTGAGAGCAACTCACTAAAAAAATGGCGTGTTCAAACCCCTGCCGAAAGTGCTTTTTCGTCACTTACTGCATAGACCCTTTAGTGTGATATTGCCCTGTTAGGCTGTGGTCCCAGTTAGCACTGTGGCACGCGCGCCCGGCGAGGGGGGCGGTGTGTGCACAGCGCTAACCACTATCTGCCGACCTCCAGGGAGAGAGATTGCGATGGGAGGGGGCGTGGTGGGAGTTTTGCGGGGCGTGGCCATGACCTCACGCGGCTGGTTTGCCCTCATTGGGTGAACCACCGGCGGGGGCGTGGCCACGCTTCCGTCGCTAGTTCTAAACTCAATTTCATTGAGTTAAAAAAACCTGGCAGTACGGCGTGGCTGCACCTTCAGCGGGAAGGTGCATACTGGGCCCAGCCCCATTGAGGGGCGGTGCTTATACGCATAGTGCACGCCGAGGTGTGCGCTGTAGCAGTTAGTGGGACCGCAGCCTAATCAGGGTTTTGTTAATAGCAACACAGGCAATATCTAACTATAAGGGCATTTATAGTGCTATGGACCAATTATCAAAGTTTAGTGAATAAACCCCATAGACCCAAAAGGCTCAAAATTGACACAATAATAATTATAATAACTTTATTTCTATAGTTCTTTTCTTTATATTGGACTGAAATGCGTTTGACACAATTAAAGCTAACCATTACAAAACAAATAGAAGGATCACATTTAATTGTTTAAATGAAACCAAATACAGGATTAGATATATAATGAACAGAATATAGAATGTAATGTTTCTGTAAGTATTGCATGTCTGATAGGTTGTGGTTCACTAATCAAATGAATGAGAGAATGGAGAACAGGTGGCAAGAACAGATCTGGTTAGTTAACAGTTCAGTAGAGGATACTGTGGTGCTCCAAAAATCACATGTGACCACAAACAATTGTAAGAATAAATCATGTAAGCGTCAGGATGCTTATGTATTGTCCATACCTTGACAAAGTGCTTCGGCATGAAATGCGTAGGTGGTGCGTTCATGTAGCTCCTGCTTTTGGGAAGTCTGCAATAAATAGCTGATCTACTAATTTTGGAGACTGCCTGGGGTTATTTTTACTAGTCATTGGCTGTGCTCTGGCTGCTGCTACACTGGTTTGTTAACAACCTGACCTCAGCATGATGCACCAACAACAGTTTCTAACAATGTAAAACACATTTATCTAAAATGTCACTGTTTTTTTTTCTTCCAATATTAAAAATAAACCCTAATATTTTAAAGGGTTGGGATGCTTGTAGATTGTTTCCACGTGGTCTCTCTAGATACTGTTTTTGAATGTGACATGTTTGAGAGTTAAAGCATGCTGTAGATTTAGAAAACAATTGCTTAGCATTGGATAGCTCCTAAGCAATAAGAAAAAGGCGAGTATGATTGAATTCTTTTGTATCATATTGTTGGGATTTTTAGATGTGGGCATTAAAATATATCATATAATCATATTGTGTCAAAGCCTTTGGGATCTCTTTTGAAGCCAAGCTTGCTTAAAGCAGCAATACTACACCCTCCCCCCTTGTTTTGTTTATCTTTTCTTCTTATCTGTGTAACGGTTTTTCTGAACCGGCCTGACCCACCCAATCTCACCTTGGCCCCTGTGGTCTAACCGGCCCACATTACAGTGTGGTAGTGTCTGGTGGTGCACCTGTTGGCAACAGGACTCCTGAGTCTCCCGCATGATGGTGTATGGGGAGGACCCGTCCAGACAGGCAGCTGAGGTAGTGTGCTGAGTCTCACCTAGTTCCAGTGAAGCGCCTCCACCTCATCAGGGTCCCTGCGTCCGCATGGGGATGATCCTGTTGAGGAACTCCTCCGTGGTGCTCCTCTCTGTACATTCACTCCACACATGTACACGAGAGGGTTTGTGATTGAGAACATCTTTATTGCCTGAGTGGGCTAGCTGCCCCTCGCAGTAGATCTCTAGCCACTCATGTTCAGTCAGTGCCTCCCTTTAAAAGGTGTATCTCTCCTTAGATAGGGATTCCCTATCCCCGCAGGGATCACTGCCCTGTGCCAGGTCCCTGGACACAGTCTCCCCTTGAGTTACTATAACATAACCAGAACTTTCCAGTAACTGAGGCTAGGACTAGAACTTGAACTAGAACTCTCGCAGTACTTCTCCTCCACTTAGCAGAACTAACTTTAGACTCAGTGCTGTGCCTTATGTACACTCTGGAAGCTGACACACCTCTGACATCACTAACCATGGAGTCAGAGCATGTGACCACTCCCATCCATACACAGGGCACCCCACCAGGGTGTGAGGGCAAACCTCCATAATTACTGCTGGCACGCCCACAACTTACCAGGCCTTACTGTCAGCAGGAGAGATGACTGTAGCCATTTTACATGACCGCTACATCTGTATATGTAAAGCATGTGCCAATGTACAATTCTACATTCTTACCTAAGCTGGCAATCGTTTGGTTCTCCTGGTATAAATCTATACAATCCTGATTGTGTGCCTAACGCAATGGCTGCCTTTCAAGGCCGCGGCCCCAGTGCCTTCTACAGCGCACACCTCAGCGTGCACTGTGCGTACAAGCACTGCACCCCAATAGGGCTGGGTCCAGTAAGTACCTTCGCGCGGAGGTACCTTTGCAAGGTGCTGCCGCGCTGTACGACAAGTTTTTCAAAAGATATAGAAATAGAATTTACAGTTTGCGACGGAGGGGTGGCCACGCCCCCGCCGGCAGTTCAGCCAATGAGGGTGCACCAGACGTGTGAGGTCATGGCCATGCCCCAGGAAAACCCCAGCCACGCCTCCACCCCTTCACAAACTCCTGCATCTTCTCCCAGATCGCAGATCGCAGTGAAGTGCTATGCACGCGCCACCCCCCATCCCCCACCAGGCACACGTGCCACAGTGCACACTGGGACCACGGCCTTCCTGTGTGATGCAGTCTGTAAAATGCTGCAACTATGTAACATTATATTACTAAGTGCAGCGGTGCGCAAACTGGAAGGCATGCCCCCCTGGGTCGGCGCGGCATTTATAGAGGTCCCGTGCTCTCCCCCCAGGCATTTAAATGAAATGCCAAGGGACCGCTCCAGGCCTCTATAATACAATTCACTTCCAGTGACTTCTCGCCATGGCAACGTGACATCACATGACCCCGCGCATCATTTGATGCCGGGGCCGAGTGGGGGGGGGAGGGTGCGCGAGGCGCCGAGTAGACCAGGCAGGGGTACGCACGGGTAAAAGTTTGCACACCCATGACTAAGTGTAATACATTATTGCTACAACCTCCAGAGTAAAAGACAGTCTGCTGTTTGGAACACAGCACTCAAAAGGTATGTTTGAGCATATTTCAAAAGAGGAAGTAGATATGACTTTCCAAATAGTTGCTGTAGCAACAAAAGGATGATCAGTACATTAAAAAAAAAACATTAAAAATGGTATTAGGAGTTATTTAAAAATGCAGACAGTATTATCTAATACTACAGAACTGATTAATTAAAAAAAAGGTCATAGGATTTTCCATGTTTTGCTGCTTTTTTATTTTAGTCTTGTTTCTCAACCATTGTTACAAGTCAACCTAGTATTTTTGACCAAATAGCTAGTGTTTATGAAGTAATTACTTTTAATCAAACCCATTTTTAGTCATAACACGGAATTAGGAAGCAGTGGGTAAACATGGCATGGCGTTTTTTTTAAAAAAAATTGCAGTTAAAAAAAGGCTAGTATTTAAATGTAATTGTATTGATATGTACAATGTATTGAGCAAAATACCCAAAACAGTTTGTTAGATTGGAATGGTAAACAAAAAGATGACTACAGCAAGACTAACTTGAAATGTCAGATTTATTTTAGAATATCATACACACATTTCAATAGATTAATCCAGGGGGGCGCAAACTTTTTTCCCTGTGCCCCCCTGCCGATGGTCTCCTCACTCCTACGCCCCCCCCCCTGACCCCCACTTACCTCCTCTCCGGCGTCATGACGTCACGTTGCCATAGCAACGTGACGTCACATGACCTCGCGGCGTCATTTGACGTCACGTTGCCATGGCGACGTGGGAAGGAAGCCACCAGAGCCAAGGTAAGTAAAGGCTTACAGAGGCCCTGCAGCTCCCCTGGCACTTAATTTAAGTACCTTCGGGAAGCGTGCGGGGCCTCTGTAAACCCCGCGCCCCCCCCGCAGGCAGTATCGCGCCCCCTGTTTGCGCACCGCTGGATTAATCAACACAAGGGCTTCATGAGGTTTATTGTTGGCCATACTTATTCACAGTAAAGTTAAATATTGGTATCACAGGGAACAATTATGTAAAGAGAATATAGCTAAATATGCCTCATATACCAAATTAAAGCTATTACTTTTCCATATTTACAAAAGCTTGTGTTTTATTTTCCTTGATTCCTTATAGAGCTAGTCACGAAGGGATGTGATGTGCAGGCTGTCATTTTTGTTATTGGAAATTGCATGACAAAGGGAGCATGTTATTAATGAACCAGGTGGACTAGGGAAATGTGACTGAAATACATTATCACATGTATGATGCCTGTCAATCAAATTAATCAATTAGAAAAATATTATGATTGTATAGTTGCCAAGGGAGAATGGCTGTCTGAGGTTGCTCTTGAGTTAATAGAAATGCACAATGTTAGATAGATCCTTGTTATGGTAGAACGAGTGAGACTGATTTGACAGAACAAAAGTGTACTATGTGGAGTAAAAAAAGGGGAAAGAGAATATAGCGTGCAATATAAAATATATAGAGCAAAATAAAAAAGTTATCTTGGTAAAAAGAGAAAAATATTGTTATTAAAGAGGCAAGCTTCTAGACATCAAAAAAGAGAGAGAAGAGTTATGTGATTCACAATGCAGGTTATCCATTAAACTGCAGTGGTGCTGGTGGGGGCATTATTGCATGAAAACTTCCATTGACTTCAATAGGATCAGCACTATTGCAACTAAAAAAACAAAGATGCACACAGCTCACCGGGGATAATAAAGAAATATGCAACACAATGCGTGTTCAGAGGTATTGTGTACAATTATAAAACCATATAGCCAAAAGGTGATACTTTAAATTACCATTATGGTAAATGAGGCTCAATAGAGACAACAACAAACTATAAGTAAAAAATATAACACAATATTTATTAATACATAAAAAAATACACACTAATAATAAATGTGTAAGGGTAATTACCACTAATGGCACAACCACTAAAATATTACAAATAGATTAAATAAATAAAAAACTACCGTAAGCACAGACAAACAACTAAACAATAACTCAGTTGTGAACACACACAAATACAAAACAAACTGATAAACCCCACTGGTAGATGCCAAGATACTGACCGGGAATAATGAAAAGCGGGACTGCTGTGATCTGTGCTGGTGTAACAGTCTGGACTGCACCGATCAACAGCTGATCTTCAGTCCACTTCAGCTCCCCTGCAATCTGGCACCCGCCAATGCGTAGGTGCACTGAACAGCCTCACGTGAGCTCTACATGCTTCGTCAGGGGTCCACGTAACCTCTACGCGTTTCGCAACTGCATGCTTTGTCAGAGGGTCAGCACTATTGTAGTTTAATAAATTTCCCTGAAAAGTGAGAGTTAGTTGCATATATATATCCTTCCCTCAAATCCTTATCTCACTGCCCCAAAGTGATGGGAAGGTGACAACGGGTTTTCATGAAAATGTATAGTGTCACATGTGCTGATAGATTTAACCATACAGATGTAGCCAGCTTTTTATCTAAGTGTCCCCAGTAACTCCATATGTACTCCATTGTCACTCAGTGTAGTAAGTACCAATGTGCCTCGTCATGCCGCTACTGAGCCGCTTGAACTTTGTTTGTGGTCAGACAAACTGATTATTTGTGTTGTTGCAGTTTAGTGCATGCCAGAAAGCACTGAATATCTGTTGACTACAGTATGGGACGCTGAATACAACTCTGCTCCTCCTTACATCTCAGCCCTAATATCTCGCTATACACCATCCCAACTTGCGTTCTGCTCAAGGATGTCTTCTCATTCATGTGGATGAGCATAACTATGGCATTACTCTATTCTGCAAAGAAGACCTGAAGAACTACAAACCAATTAGTCTACTGGCAATTCCTTAAAAAAAAATCAAAGATACTCACTAATCAGTTGCAATAAACCCTGGACTTTGCCCAGCCTGCAGACCAAGTGGGATTTTGCAGAGCATACAACACAATGATCCATATCCAAGTTGTACAAGAAGAGATTTCTTGAAGTACTGTAATAAATATGATCTACCACTTCACTTAGGATTCAATAAAAGAGGTCATAGATGCATTAAAAGACAAAGGGGCCGATTCACTAAGCTCCGTTAAGTGGCTTTAAGAGCGCAAAGTACCCTTTAAGCCCGATAAGGCTGCAGTGAGATTCACTATGCAGTGATAACTGCGCTATATCGCTCTTAAAAGGTAATTTTTTTGCCCTCGGCGCAAAATGCGCACGATCAGCCTATTGCGCTGATTTTTGCCAGTACTACCGATTCACTAAGCAGCGCTAAATGAATCAGCCTCAAAAAATGCGCCAAACAAACGCGCCAGCAAAAGTCAGGCGCAAAAGGAGCTGGACTTAGAAAAAATTTCATTGTTTATCTTTTTGCTGGCACACCATGCATACAACAGGCCCACTGGGGTGTCCGGGGGTCCCTGCGGGGGTCCCCGCGGCCGACCGGAGGCGTCCGGGGCTCCCCGCGGCCGTCCGGAGGCATCCGGGGGCCTGCGGTACCAATGGTGTGCCCCCAAAAATTAAACAATACTGTAAAAAAATACCCCCGTCTCCTAACACATACACTACATTAATGTGCAAAATTACTATTATACACATATGGATAATAATGCATTTGCCCATTAAATATACATTAATACAATAAATACATTAAATACATGTTGTACTCACCCTTGTCCGGCACCCACGATGAAGGCCACCCACATCTTCCTCCACGTCCATACACTGGGGTGCTGAAAAATATACAAAATAAGAAAAAGTGTCAAACTAATGTCCCCTAACCCCTTAATGACCTTAGCGGTTATTAACCGCTACAGTCATTAAGGGGTTAAGGCACCCTGACCCGATACCCACCCTTCACCCATTTATTTGTACAGTGGCTTCATCATGTGTGTGTATATATTATATATATATATATATATATATATATATATATTTATATATATATATAATCAAAAAATAAATAGATGATACCGTTCTGTGGCTAACAAAATGCTTTTATTTGTGCGAGCTTTCGAGATACACTGATCTCTTCTTCCGGCGATGTTACAATGAATGAAGCAAAAGGTATACTTAAAAACAGTGTCTCTTGGAATTCCAAGAGACACTGTTTTTAAGTATACCTTTTGCTTCATTCATTGTAACATCGCCGAAGAAGAGATCAGTGTATCTCGAAAGCTAACACAAATAAAAGCATTTTGTTAGCCACAGAACGGTATCATCTATTTATTTTTTGATTATTGAAGCTCGGCTAACACGGTACTGATACCTCTACATATATATATATATATATATATATATATATATATATATATATATATATATAAATTATAATATATATATATATATATTATAATATATTATATACACACACTATATGCATGATTAACCAATATACAAATAAATACTGTACATGGCCAAATACTGTACAAATCTCTCCAAATATCAAACAGCACCAAGCTCAATCAATATCTAATAAATCAAAATACAAACACTCAATTTGACAATGTGTACATGATACAAATAATCTTTGCATCATATATACTATGTCAAACAATGCTCCAAATCAAAGACACTAATCCAAACAAGATACAAATACAATCATTAAAGAAAAACAAAGCATCAACACAATTAATTTACCATCAATTAATCCAATCACCAATCAATTACAATACAAATCAATTACACACTTCAAATCCAACAAACAAACCATTGTGAAAAATAATCTATGTCAAACTAACCATCAAAATAAATATATCTTCCAAAAATAAGCCAATAAAATAATCTATAGCAACCAGCCTTTAACTAAACATTAGCAAAAATGACATGTACATTATAAACACATTTTAACACAAAGCAGCCAAGTGCAATTCCAAAAAACATCCAAACATGTCAAGCCAACAAGTTTTTATAATACCTGTATGTCCATCTGTAGTTTACAGACATTCATACAGGTGCAATAAAAGAGCATGAAAAACAATTGAAACACATTAAAAATCAACATACTATACAACCACTGATTTGTCCTGTATGTATGTATACCCATAGTGACATACATACATTCAGGACAAATAAATGGACATTAAAAAAAAATGGACGTCAGGAAAAAAAATGCCAAAAAACCTGTAAAATAAAATTAAAATACATTTTATTTTTTACTTACCATTAGATGAACCAGTCACAGCAATCAAGGGGAACCGGAAGCACTGGAGCAGCTAATCCAACAACAGGAACCAGGTAACCATAAAATAAAAAATCCATTACAATCCACAAGTGTCTTTATCTTCTTTTTTCTAGTTGTAATCCATAGTGGGGGTCTTCTCCGTCTTCTTCTGTCTTCTTCTGGGGTCTTCTTATCTTCATACGCCACGCCCTGGTCTTCTTTCTTCATAGGAGGTCTTTCCTCCTCGGCGTCTAGCCTGAAAATGAGACGACATAGGCTTTTAAAGGCCTATGACGTCACATTTTTGTCATATGTTTCTCCCGGTCCTGATTGGGCCATGAAAACCATGTGTTTTGGCCGACAAAAAAAAATGATGATGTCATTTAAAGGCAATGAAAGCACAGCCAATTAGAATTGGCTGTGCTTCAATTGCCTTTAAGATCACGTCATGAAAAGAAAGATGGCCGGCCTCACATGGTACGGTAGCCAATCAGAGCGTGGGGAATACATCCCATCTCTGATTGGCTCAAGTACCATGTGACAGGCTTTCAAAAACGTCACATCCGTTCTCCCCAAAGCCTCTTTCACATGGTCTACTTGAGCCAATCAGAGTTGGGATGGAGTTCCCACAAGTATAAGTACAAGTATAGAAAGACCTCTAGCAACAAATGGGAGAACTCACTAAAGCATGTAAGAAAGTGGTCCTGCACATGAATCTCAGCAAAACCAAAGGAATGTTCAACAAATGTGTTAAGTCTGCAAAGATCAAAATAAATAGAATAGAACTAGAAGTCAACGATTATGTCTACCTTGGCTTACAAGTAACAATGGATGAGAAATCAATAGAGTGAAGATGGGATGGAGTCCATTTGGAAGAAACAAGACAATATTTCAACTTCCACTGTGCCTCAAGACGAAAGTTTTCAACCAATGTATTCTTCCTGTTCTCATGTATGGATGTGAAACTTGGACCCTAATTGCAAAGATAATTCAGAAGCTTTAGACAATGGAAAGAAGTGTGGAGATATGTATGCTAGGTATTACCCAAAGATCCAGGGAAATAAATGAATGTGTTTGAAACCAAACAAAAGTATGTGACACCATCATAGGGGGTAAATAAATTAAAATGTCCAGTGGGCCAGACATATCGCAAGAAGAAATTACTAGTGGTGTAACGAGTACCCGGAATTACCTGGTACCCGGCATTACCCGGCACATTTCAAGCTACCCGGACATTACCCGGACCCGGCATCTGAGAAGTGGGTAATGTCAGGGCAGCTGGAAATAATCTTATTACTTACCTTTCTGAAAACATCTAGGACCAGCAGCAGCAGTCCTGTGGCAGTGGCTCACACACACACTCTTTACCTGCACCTGTGCTGTGGAAGTGATTCCTGCAGCTTCCCCGCCGGCTGAAGACACCTCAGATGCTGCCACCACCACAGGACTGCTGCTGCTAGTCCTGGATGTCACCGCCACCCTGCAGGTAAGTGCCAAATCAGGTAACCGGGTACCCGACCGGGTATAACCTTTAATTTTGGCCGGGTACCCGTTACCCATTTTTTTTTTTATAAATGAGGACCCGGTCCAACACTAAAAATTACCATCATTGGACTAAGACTAAATTCGACTTGAGTCTAACAGAGATTAAAAGACCGAGATGATGTCTAAAAGTAAAATGGGAGGATGAAATCAGAACATTTTTTTGAGCAACGTGGTGAAGAGAGGCTTGCTACTTCAGTATCTTGAAGATTATTGGGGAGACCTTCAGCAGGGCTGAAGATGATGAGATTATATATATATATATATATATATATATATATATATATATATATATATATATATATAGATATAGCTATCAGTATATATACCTTTTAAGTGTATATATATAAAGCTTGTCCTATGACATAAATTGTTAGTCCAAATAATAAAGGTATCACCTAATACTGAAGAACTCATTTATTCTTCACTATCGCAACTGGACTAACATGGCTATTTCCGTTATATGTGTGTGTGTGTGTGTGTGTGTGTGTGTGTGTGTGTGTGTGTGTGTGTGTGTGTGTGTGTGTGTGTGTGTGTGTGTGTGTGTGTGTGTGTGTGTGTGTGTAACAAGACACAAAACAGATCTGCATTGCATATGTAAAATGGAATTCACCAAAGATCCATGAAAAAAAAAGCAATCTAAACTGATCTATAGGAAAATGTATTAACAGTGTATTTTATGTTTCTTTACTTCCCCGGAAGCCAATTTTCATATCAATTGCATAATCATTTCACAATTAAAGCATTTTTGGTTTCCTATTTTAATTCTCCTGCTTCTTAAGATTTCTTTATACTGTACCTTGTCTATAAAAATTGCAATCTGCAGAAGAGGGATCACTCAATTGAGTTAGTTTTACCTTATTTGTTCCACAGAGTTTGTGTTATTACTGCATATATTCATTTAGCCAATTCTAATTTTTGTTTGTTGTTTTGGTTAAACTCATTTTATACTTCGATTTTCAGTAACAACTTAATTTAGGACGGTTTAAGGATAACGGACAGTTCTTTGTGTAATTGTGTTTTCTTAAGATTTCTCATAGTGGTTTGGCAATTTAAAGAGAGAGAAAAAATCCTTGAAAGTTTTGCTTCCTGCTTTCACTCCATAAAGAATCATGTTTCGTGTGTTCAACAGGTGTCAAAGAACCAATATGTTTCCATATCTCCAAATGTACAGTTATATTTTTGTTCTTTGTTTCAAATTATTTTAGTGTATTTTAACATTTTGGTTTGAAAAATTAGTTACAAAGAATGATGCCATCCGGTTCATTTAGATTTAGAAATTGCACAAGGTTTGCTTTTGTCTGTTCTTAGCATAAATCAGGTTGACAAGCTGAATTTGATAAGTGAATTATGAATTTATACTTGAAGATTTTGTTTTAGCATAGGTGGCAAGCAGGAGGTTTCAACCGCATTAATTTAAGCTGTGGGAACAACATGGTTCCTGAGATACTTACCTCTGTAGGTATCCCCTACTGGTAAAGAAAAAAAAAGAAGGTCTAAATCCCCAGCGGCCTGTGAGCTACATCTGTTGCTGCTTCCTATTGGCCCACGTTCTGCAGGAGATTTAAGAACCAAGAAAAACCCACAGAACCTTTAGAAGTATCTATGAAAGCAGGTGGTCCTCCGAGCTGAAGTTAAACAGGATCTGCTCCGGAGACCCCCTGTTTCCTTCCGATGCTATAAAAAAGGGGGGCAATGCTCCTTTAAGAGATAAATAGGTTACTAGTAATTACATCTGTGAGCAGTATTAAACTTTTCCATAAAATAGATACGTTATTTGGGAACTAGTTAGTACAGTCAAAGTTCAGTGACAAAGTGAACAGAATCTTACAATATGTGTAGTAATATCATTGAAACTCCTTAACACAATTCATTAATATGCTTACAGTTACAGTATTAAGCATTTGCATGTCTAACATGTTCTTGTGTTCCTTTGAGATCTTATGGTAACAGAAGTATTCATTGTTCTCACACATTTTTAAATAAGCCCTTAGTAAATGTTTCTTTATTAGCATTGGCATATAAAAAAATAATTAAATACTCTCATTGCATTGATCATGGATGTCATTTCAGAGCAGGTACAATATATCAACATTATTCTTGCTTCTGTATCACAACATTTAATTAAACCTAAAATCCAGATTATGTTCTAACAGTGTATACAGTACATACTAGTTTACATTGAGCTGCAAGGGGTCTGATGATTACTATCCAACATTTTGTTTGCTTGAAATCGAGCCAAATGGGATACAAAGCTTTATATATTGATCTCTCCCAGCTGTTAGCTTCAGATAATACACTTTTGTCTGCAGACCTATTTACTAGATATTGGTGGATATTTATTAACCCCACCAGCAAATGAAAAAACCTGTTTGGAGATTCACTTGATGATTACACAAGTCTAATGTATAATTGAACCAGCATCTTGCTTTTTACTAATTTCAACATCTACTGTACTGTGTTAAAAGAAAAATTTACGGCACATTTTTTTTTAGATTTATATTTCTGTGGGGATGACTATATCATTAAGGGGTTATCTGAGATATTTTCTCTGAAACTTATATTTTTATTGTTTTTTCACACATAAATGGGGAGGGGAAGGATACAAAAATAAAAAGGGGAGGGCAACCATTTTGTGTCAAATTTCTTACAAAGAACAAAAGTCACATTACATATCATACAACATTTGGTAAACACCATATTTTACATTCAGCACTCCCATATCCTCTCTCCCTCTGGGAGCGCACCCCTATCCAGCATCCCAGGACTCCCAGACCCTATCTTACTTCCTAGTGGTGTGGTTCAGAAATGAGGCAATTTTTTCCATTAATTGAACATCATTGACCTTTCTAAGAACCTCTCTTCTGGAGGACGGGAGTGTCTTTTTCCATGGCGCAGCTACAGCGGCATCTAACTTCTGTTAGAATATGTAGAATCAATCTTTGTGTATGATGATTCACATCTTCCATAGGTTTAGCTAGGATAATTAGTGTTGGGTCTAATGTGATTTTGATATCAGTCACATCTTTTATCCGTTCCAAAACTGTCCTCCAGTATACCTGCTTTACTGAGCAATACAAGCATATATGTGCCAAATCTCCTAATTTTCCACAACCCCTCCAGCATCTATCTGAGGTCCCTGGGAACATATGTTTTAGTCTTTTGGGGGTGTAGTACCAATGTAACAAAATGTTATATATATTCTCCTTTGTTACCATACATATAGAGGTTTTACCCGCATTGTCCCAGATATCTTCCCAGTCCTCCCTTGTTATTTCAGTGTTGAAGTCCAGAGCCCACTGGTCCATATATGTATGGTTTGGGGTTTCTTTTTTAAGAGTTAGCCCCTGGTACAGAGATGATATCAAACGTCTTTGGTATTTTTTTGTTTTACATAAATCTTCCAATCATGTATATATACTTTATTCCTCATCATGGAGGCCCTGACACACAAAATGTCGGACCTGCATATACCTAAATAGCTCAATTTAGGGTAGACCATACTTTCTCATCAATTCCTAAAAAGTCATTAGTTTGTCCTTTTCTAATAAATCTCCTGCTTGAATTCCTCTATGTTTCCAAATGTCAAAACCCTGACCCTGAAAACCTGGAGTAAACCCCGGAATACCGAACAGGGGTGCAAGTCTAGAAGGGGTCGACAAAACCTTATATTTATTTTTTGCCATCTGCCAAATTTTTCAAGTAAATCCAATTACTGTCGGTTCCGACGGTCTCCCAATCCCCGTCCCAGAACTAGACCACAACATAGAAGACAATCTAATCAGGTTTTTTTAGCGAGCTCTCCAGGTCCACCTGGGCATAGACTCCTTTCGGGGAATGCCAGTAAACTATTTGTTTCATATGGGAGACTATATAATATTTTAGAATATTTGGAACAGCCATACCACCTCCTTCCTTAGCGTCCAACATAATTGACCTAGCTATCCTCGGTTGTTTATGTTTCCAGATAAACTGCATAATTCGATTCTGAATTTCTTTTATATTTGAATGCGGGACAGCTACCGGTAATTTCTGAAAATAGTACAAAAGTCTAGGGAGAATATTCATCTTAATTGCAGTTATACGCCATATCCAGGAGATATAATGAGAATTCCAGACTTGAAGATCTTTTTTTAATTTTGGAGAATAGTTCAGGGTAATTATATGTATATAATAAGTTATAATCTCTGGTAAGAAAAATTCCTAAATATTTCAAATGGGTCTTTTTCCATTTATAGTCAAAATATCCTTTAAGCACCTCAACCTCCTTTTCCATTAGCGTCAAATTTAGAGCTTCTGATTTTCCCATATTTACTTTATACCCGGAGAGCTCACCAAACTCCCGAAGGGTGGACTTCAAGTTCGGAAGAGATGTCAATGGGTTAGATATAGTAACAATAACATAATCTGCAAACAACAATATTTTATAGTATTCATCTTTTATTTTGATCCCTTGTATATTTGGGGAGGCTCTGATGGTGGCCACTAGAGGCTCGATTGTCAGAGTGAAAAGAAGGCGGGAGAGGTGCACCCCTGTCTAGTCCCATTCTTAATTGTTATTAGATTCCCCTCCTGGGATATTCAGGGTGGCTGTTAGCGACTGATAGAGAGCACGAACTCCCTGTAGAAAGATTCCGGAGAAACCAAATGCCTCTAATGTCTTATCTAAAAACTCCCACCTTATCCTATCAAAGCTTTCTCCGTGTCTAGACTCAGCAGCATTGCTTTCAGTTTGGATTTGTGTATTTGATCAATAAAATTAATAATTTTCCTTGTATTGTCTGATGCCTGGCGCCTGCTCACAAATCCCACCTGATCATATTGAATTCATCTTGGGAGTATTGGAATCAGTCTGTTGGTTAGAATTTTGGTAAAGATTTTCAAATCCGTGTTAAGAAGTGAGATTAGCCTGTAGCTACCACAACATAGAGGGTCCTTTCCCTCTTTAGGGATCACCACTATATTGGCCTTCGTTATCTGTGGAGGAATTTGTTTTCCGCTGAGAAAATCATTAAATAGGTCCAACAGACAAGGTCCTAAAATTTGTATAAAATTTTTATAGTAGAGATTTGAAAAAACATCTGGGCCCGGTGCTTTCGATGGTGTCAAAGAACTGACTGGTTTTCCCAGTTCTACCGGAGTTATTTTTGCATATTAAATCTTAAAATCTTCCTTCGTCAATTTCGGGAGGGCACAATCTCTCAGATAATCCTCAATCTGGTTCAAGCCCGGGATTTTAGCATTCGGGGTTGAATTGTCTAGATCGTAAAGATCTGTATAAAATTTAGCAAATTCCTCTGCCATCCTTGAAGGATTGTAGGTCACTCCTCTGCTTTTTAATCTAATAGCAGGGACCGAGGCCCTCGCTTTGGTCCCTCTAACTTTGTTTGCTAATAGACAATCTGCCTTATCACCCTTGTCATAGTACATCTGCCTAGTCCATTTATAGGCATGCTCTACATCCTCCAATTGTAATCTCTTAAATTCCTCCCTTGCCAGGTTCAGAATTTTATATACTTTCCTCAACGGTTTTTTTTATGAGCTTTCTAACTTTATAAATTTTCCGTTAAGTATTTTTGTCTTTCCATTTTTATTCTCTATCTGTTTGATGCTATTGAAATAAGTTGTCCTCTAATCATGGCCTTGTGTGCCTCACACAGAATCGCTGTTGATTCTACAGACCCATTGTTAGACCGGAAATAATTAATAAAGTGAGTCTCCAATTTGTGCGCTAATCTCTGGATAATTTACTAGAGTCATTCATCCTCCAGTGAAATGACTGAATCTAGGTCAATGGTGGATCAAACAGGATAGCCACTGGGCCATGATCTGACCAAGTAATAGGCCCTATATCTGAGTGGACCAAAACTTCTAGGATATTTGGAGATACAACAATGTTATCGATTCTAGAATACAAATCATGTGTGGGTGAGTAGAAGGAATAATCTCTCTGCCCTTTGAGACAAATAAACATAAAAAACGTATTGTGTTGATATATACTTATAGGGATAGACTTCCAGGCTAGAAATATAGAGATATAGAAATATAAAACCCCCAGATTCACATTTTATCTTTACAAGTTCAATATCTTTTAGAATTAAACATTTTCAAGTAGTAAATTGTGTTTGGTTTCATGTTGAGGCTTAAAGTCCTTTATATCTATAACCAAGCAAGAAAAAGCAGCTCTTCTACATCTTTGGGCCAAGGCCCCCTCACCCATCGCTGGAATTCTCAGTCTGTATTTTCACCAGTTTCGTTCATCGATAAACTTTAGCAAACCGGCTCCTGAAAAGCAGGCAGCCGACTGCAAACGTATATTAAGCAGTGCCTGTAATAAATTGGAAAAAGTATAGAGAGAGACTGGAAGAAGAGCAGAAAGAACAGAAAAGAGAAAACAAGTTGTCATTGATTGCCGAGCCGCCGGTCAAGAAAATCGCTACAGACTCGCCGAGAGACCCCCAAAACCACCATCTTTTATCTCCAGGCAACCATAACCTCAGCTGATCGATCATCATCCGTGTTATTTTCTCGGGGTCTTCGGTGCTGACTCGATCTTTGCTGGTAGTCAGATGCAGAGCCAATAGAAAAGACGCTGATTCCTCTGGATAACTGTAAGAGGTGCTCACCACAAACAAGACGGGACCGCAAGGCCGACGTGGGGATGTTAGTGTACACAGACCTCCAGCCGCGTGACCGCGTCCGGAGGGCAGAGTCATAGTCATATAACCAATTCAGGGTTGGAGAAGTGAGGATAGTCGTAATATTCGCCGTGGTCAGGGGTTGGAGAAGTTGGATGGTCATAGAAGGTAGCCAGGGTCCAGGGGCGGAGAAGGTAGAGGTCCAGAAGCAAGTCGCTGTAGAGAGAAGTAGGGGGTTCAGGTACAAGCCGAGGTCAAAACACTGAGAGAAGAGGCAGGATCAAAAATGCACAAGGCAACAGGACAAGGCAGCAGAAGCTTGAGGTAAGCACTAAATTCAGAAATGAAGAATTATGCTCAGCCAATTTTCCAGAGGGCTGGCTGAGCATATAAAGGGCAGGTGACCAATGAGAAGCCAGCAAGCAGCTGCCACACATTAGCATGAACCGCCCATTCAGTAGCAAGTACCCAATGGCAGAATGGAGGCGGAGTAAGCCACAGGTGCAGGTGATCCTGGCTTAGTGTGGAGTTAAGGATTAACCCCTCACGTGCTCTTCGTGACACGGCACCGGTGCGTGGTTTCCTGAGGGCGTGATGCGTCACCAGTGTCGTCACAGGATGTGATTCTGGGGCGGGCCAATGCCCGAACCTAGAGGTATCCCCCTGTCTGATGGCACGGCGCCTGTGGGTAGCTTCCATGGTCTGCGGCGCATCCACCATGTCGTCATTAGATCTGACGCGGGGGCGGGACCTAACGCTGATCCTCACAATAATGAAGGGAGACCTGTCTGCCTCTGTGGTTTTCCACCAAATGGAACGGAATGCCCCACCGGTTTTCAAATTCAATTGAGCCGCTGGTTCTGCAGCCTTTTATAATCCTTTCCTTGGTTGCATATTGGTGGAGTCTTAGGACTACATCTCTACTTCTTTTGGGGTCTTCAAATCTCTGTCCAAGGGCTCTGTGAGCTCTGTCCATCAGAGGATCGCCATCTTGCAACTGGGGGTCAATTGATGTGAACAGTCTCTTAAGGTATGGCTGGAGGGTTTCTGCGGAGAGACAGACTCAGTGACATGGCAGATTCATAGTTTCTGCCTTTGCTCCCTTTTCTCTAGGTCATCTATACCATCCCTCATTGCTCTTATCTCTTCATTGAGACCCAGGACCGCATCGTCAGTATTTACCTAATTTTTTAAAGAGAGGTCCATTTTATTTTCAAGCTCCGTAGTTCTTTTAGCCAATAAATAAACTTCTGCTTTAAATTCCTTTACTGCTCTGTCCAGAGCTGACTGAAAACTTGATAAACACCAAATGTGCATCAATTTTTTTTAATTTTTTTTATAAACACTAATTTATGAATAAAACTAAAACACCAATTCTCCCCGCTCAACATTCTGGAGCGATGGGCCCTGCTATTAGTGTTTATATTTAAAGTACAAATCTACTATGTAGATCCTTTTGACATTGAAGGGATGGATTCATGATTCAGCAAAGTAGCAGTAGAAGTCATACAGTATTTGTGTGAAAAAAACATTTCATCTTTATTGAAAGTCAAAATTCTGCAAGATCTAACTTAGTACACTTAACTGTTTAACTCATTGTAACAACTACCGTACATTGTTTGGTTGAATGGCTAGGACAAAAACAGAACATCTAGTTTAGCATAAAATTTAGATAAGAATGCATTTTAATTCATCTGTTACATTCTCAGGAAAAAGTAAACGATCCTACATAGTCATACTGCTATATGAGAATATGGCTAATCTGGTTTTATTGGTTTTGTTTTTTACTCTAATAGTTCACATGAATTAGCTGATAAATAACTCCCACAGTTAGGGAGAGAGAGGGTGTATGCGCCTGCTACAGCTTTAATATAATAAGGTAATAATGTGTGGCGGGTTGAGTGCATATTGAAGTAGTTAAATAACACTTCATTATGTCCTATTTGTAGGTATTTTAGATTATTTCTAAAAAGTTAAAATAAATATTATTTATCTAAAATTTAAATCATATTCTTATTTAAGTTCTAGGTCTAATAAACTCCTATCAATCCATACTGTATGTTCTAAATACTACATCTCTAGCGCCAAATGTAAGTCCATTAACATACAGTTGTAGCAAGACCTACTGTCTTCGATACAGTGACAAGGCTTGAGATTCCACCTGTAGGAACACTGTGCCCCAAATGAAATACCATCCTGCAGTTTTCTGTGAGCTTTATTTTAATTGTAATTCATTATGTGTCTGACTGTTTTCACAGTGAATATCTTTGTCCATTCTCACGCTGAGGCTGAGGCTTTTGAATGGCACAAGAACTTAACAGTTGTTTTTATTCTTGAACTGATTTCAGTAACCGTAAACTGACAGTATGTGCTGCTACAGTATATCTGTAGTAATGTAACAATTTGTATATTTGACAGAATACATACAGTAGTGCAAAAAAAAAAAACTAGATGTATTTGTGAAGATGTACTTTTCAGAACTAGATACATAGCACCCAAATTGTTACTCAGTTTGGTTAAAAGAGTTACAGAAATACTTGTGTATTTTAGTTTGTGTCACGTACAGCACACCTGTGAGCACGTGACCTGCATATGGGACAAGGATTAAGACACCGCCCACTTTTCACCTTCCGCAAAAGACCCTCAAATGAGTAATATCTCCTCTCACTCTGTCCCAATATACCATCTGTCATTAACAACACACTCATGAGCACGTGACATATAGATGCAACCTTGGCTACTCTAGCCAAGGGCACCTTTCTCCTGTGCATGGTAATTTCAATGAGCTAATATTTATCCTTTACTCTGTTGCAATAATACCCACTACCACCACCCCCAAAGAAATATACAAATAAAATATGTATCTATCTGCCAGGTTCTAAGGCCCCTGTTTATTAAATAAAAACTATGCATTTAACACGCAAAAATCTGTTGTAGCAAAATATGTACAAAAATATATTTTACTCTATACAAAGCATGCAAACAGTTCATTCAGAGCCCAAAGCATCGCTTATTAAAGTTTTGTTTTAATACAAAAAAATATTATTACAAGAAAATACAGTTATAATAAATGCAGACTAGTTTCTCAAGATAAAATGATAAAACAGAAATCTCTATACAGTACGTTACCATATGTCATGGCTCCTTTCCCAGAGAGATCACTGGAGTAGAAAATAATTCACGTGTTCTGATCACAAAACACACCTCTGTTGAATTCTAATTTTCTATTCAAACATGCCAACATTTATGCCCAGACCTTCTTTCAATGAAACACACATAAAACCCACCCCTGTGGTAAATCAGTTACTTGGTTGACATTTACGACTTGAAAGAAAAAAACAATCCATCCATCTTCTTTGCTTGTTAGTTCCACAATCATCATCAGATTCCCTCTTCCCATGCCCCCTGCCTTGACTTCCATTAGCCTAAACCTCTAACCTCTAGCTCTAAACCCTAAACCCCAAGCCTTAAGGGTCTTTTGGTCTTTTATTTTTTAACTCATATCCATTATAATTGTTACGTATGCCCTCTCGGTCTCTAACCATGGGTCCCAAATCATGTGATATTTTTTTGGTAGTGTGTTTAAGGAAAGCAATAAACCTTTCCATTAGCATCACTTCATTAATTCCATTTGTTACCATTGCTCTGGATGGGGGTAATGGACTTTTCCAAGCAGGCATACTGCGCATGTAGCGGCACTTAGGATATGTGTTATCAGATGTTTAACAGGATAGCTCACTTCCTCTAGTGGTTTAGCTAGTAGGTAGACCAGAGAATCAAGGGGGATCACAAGGCCTGTTGTTTCCCTAATAAACCCCTGGATCCTCATCCAATACTTTTGAATTGCCGGGCAATTCCACCATATGTGGACCATATCACCCATCTGTCCGCACGCCCTCCCACATTGGTCAGAGGAATCTGGGAAGATCTGTTTCAATTTCATTGATGTGAAATGCCATTGATAGATTATTTTGTTTATGTTTTCTTTTGTTACTGTACAGATGGAAGTTTTGGCCGCACTGTCCCATATGTCTTCCCAACCCTCTCTGTTAATTTCTACCCCCAAATCATTAGCCCATTTGACTATATAACCATGGTCTGGGGTATTCCCCACATATTCTATCCTAGCATATATCATAGTTATTAGACCTTTCTGGTATTCTGCTTTTTTGCACAGAGATTAGAAATTGGATAGCTCTGGGAATTCTAACTTTTTTGATATGAACAGAAGAAAGTGCCTAAACTGTAGAAACTGGAAAAGAGGCGTTGTATTTCATTCTAAGCTCTTGGAAACGTACCGGTTTCCCCTTATGGAGCAGGTCTCCTATCATCTAATATTTTTATTTTTAAATTGATCGGTGTCCTGAGCCTGAGGTGGAAAATTTGGGTTGTTGAAAAGGGGAATAAACTGAGAGGCGTCTGATGAGAGTTTGAATTTTGCTTTGGTCTTGGCCCAAATGCTCATGGTGAATTTTATTGGGTCTAGTACTGTAATTCTCTTGCCTGGATCTTTTTTCTCTGTCATCCAAAGCGACGATGGCAACGGGTAATCCTCTGAATAATTGATTCAATGCCCACCCAGCAGAATTTAGCTGGGTCCACGTTCCAAACAACTACTTGACGCCGTTGGGCCGCATAGTAATATCTAAATATGTCTAGGACCCCAAGGCCTCCTCTCGATCTTCAGGATAGTAACATGGATCTGGCTATCCTGGGCCTTTTACCCTGCCAGATAAATTGAAAAATTCGGTTCTATAGGGCTCTTAGTTCCTCCCTTGGTATACTAATTGGAAGGGTCTGAAAATAGTACAGCAATCTGGGAAGGATTTTCATTTTTATTGAAACTATTCTTCCAAAACTAGATTTCTGATGTTTGCTCCAGTTCAGTAAGTCCTTTTTAATATTATCAAATAGAGTAAGGTACTTTGGTAACAAGATTTGTAGTTTCTAGAGATAGACCCCTAAATATTTAAGATAATCAGAGCGCCATCTAAATTTAAAGTTTTGCTGAAGGCGTTTAATTTCAGATTTTTGGAAGGACAGGTTCAAAGCTTCTGACTTATCCTTATTTATTTTGTACCCTGACAGCCTGACAAACTCCCCCAAAGACTGCAGCAAATTTGGTAAAGAAATCATAGGGTTAGCCAATGTCAGAATAACGTCATCGGCAAAAAGCAATATCTTGTTGTTTTTGTCACCTATGTCTATTCCTGGGATATCCGGATGAGATCGAATCGTTGTTGATAGAGGCTCGATGGAGAGTGCAAAAAGGAGGGGAGATAAGGGGCAGTCCTACTTCGTGCCATTCTTAATATTTATAGTTTCTAGATTATTGCTTGGTAGTTTAATCAAGGCCCTAGGAGAGTGATAGGATAGGTCTCTGACCCCGTCCAAAAAAAGACCCGAAAAGCGAAAGGACTGCGTAGTTTTATCTAAAAAAACAAACATTTTATTCTATCGTACGCCTCCTCTGCATCAAGGCTTAATAGAATCGCTTTTGTCTTTGTGAAGTGGACATGTTCTATGATGTTAATTATTTTTCTTATATTATCTGATGCCTGCCAGAGATGAAGCTCACCTGATCTATATTAATAAGCCTTGACATAATTGGGTTTAACCTATCGGCTAGGGTCTTGCTATAGATTTTAATATCCAAGTTTAATAATGAGATGGGTCGATAGCTACCGCATTGGAGAGGGTCGCAACCCATTTTATGAATGATAGCTAAATTAGCAGTGGTCATATTTTCTGGGATTATTTTGCCTTCTAGAAATGAGTTGAACATCTCAAGGAGATATTATGTAAGGTATGGTAGGAACTTTTTATACTATAAAATTATGGTAAAGAAGGGGGTATGACCCCAAAGAATTTCTGATGCTACCAAAACTTGCTATATGAAATGAGCAGTCATAAAGTTCCTGTGTGCAAAAAAACGGAGGTGACCGCCACTATCAGCAGTAAATGAAATAAATAAATCACAATATAACAGAAACGCATGTGTAAAGGACTAACCGGGGTGGGGGCTAAAAAGGCAGTAACTGTTTAGAAGTACAGGGCTACACATATAGATACATGCCGCCGAGTAAGTCATGAAAAAACAGAAGCTGCTACCCTTTCCAGACCCCGTGTCACACGGCATATTACCTGTCTCAGCTGGCTGGAATCCGTGAGTTCCTCAAAGACGCTGGTATTGGGCTGTCCTCCCTGCTGTAGCGCGGTCTGTGTGCTCCTGCCGATGCGGTAGGTAATTGAAGCAGAGGAGAAATCCTGGCAGTCACTGCAAAGGCTCCATGAGGCTCAACCAAGCATTATAATAGAAAAACTTTATTGGTACAAAATGGTGAACATAGAAAAAACCTCTAACGCGTTTCGTCCTGCTAAGGGACTTTATCAAAGAGATAATTTCCGGACTCACAGGTATGCCTAAATAGATAGTACTATGCTCTTATTGGACTAAACTAAATTACTGCTGCGGCCAAGTTTATTCGAGCATTTGCCCGTTCTTGGCCGCAGCAGTAGCCTGGCGCGCACCGGAGGGTGACGGGCGCGCGCCGAAGCAGCGGAAGAGCGCCCTCCGATCGGGGCGCTCTCCCTACCGCTGCCGGGTCCGCCGGGTCCCCCGGAACCCCCTGCCGCCGTCCCCCACATCGCGGGACACCAGGGCTCCCTCGGGGAGCCCTGGACACGCGTGCAGGGGGCGCAGGCTCCCGAAGACGCGTGACGACGCGCGGCACGCCGAGGGGCGGCCACTAGCAAGCCGGGAAATCTCCCGGCTTGCGGATCTGGCCGCACTGCGATTAAGTGTGTCGCCAGTGTAGCACAGATGCTTAATAATGGCACTAATTACTGTAAGAACAAAGACTGGAGCAGACTAATCTAAATGGAGATACTGAATAAAACACGGTAAGTAAATAACAAACACCAATAGATGAAAACTATAAATAAAGAGTCTAACAAGGATAAGAAAGGAGGGAGGGAAAGGAAAAAGAAGAGAAAAGAGGGGGAAAAAGTAGAAAAAAGAAGAAAAGAAAAAAGAAAGAAGGAGATAAAGGAATATAAAAAAATATATAAAAACTATAAAAGTAATTTAAAAACAACTTCCATCACTTAGAACCACCTATATATAATATAATATAACAAAAAAGCTCAGATAGAAAATATTAAATAATATTAATATGAATTAATATTATAATATGAATTATTATTATTATATGAGTATTAATATTATATTATATATTATATTATATATAGGTGGTTCTAAGTGATGGAAGTTGTTTTTAAGTTACTTTTACAGTTTTTATATTCTTTTTTTATTCCTTTATCTCCTTCTATCTTTTTTTCTTTTCTTCTTTTTTCTTCTTTTTTTTCCTCTTTTCTCTTCTTTTTCCTTTTCCCCCCTCTTTTCTTATCTTTGTTAGACTCTTTATTTATAGTTTTCATCTTTTGGTGTTCGTTATTTACTCACTGTGTTTTATTCTGTATCTCCATTTAGATTAGTCTGCTCCATGTCTTTGTTCTTACAGTAATTAGTGCCATTATTAAGCATCTGCGCTACTTTAGTTTAGTCCAATAAGAGCATAGTACTCTCTATTTAGGCATACCTGTGAGTCTGGAAATTATTTCTTTGATAAAGTCCCTTCGCGGGACGAAACGCGTTAGTGGTTTTTTCTATGTTCACCATTTTGTACCAATAAAGTTTTTTCTATTATAACACTTGGTTGAGCCTCATGGAGCCTTTGCAGTGACCGCTGGGATTTCTCCTCTGCTTCAAATACTATAAAATTAGAAGGCCATCAGGATCTGGAGATTTACTTGATTTAAGGGTCTTGATTACATTAGTCAGTTCGATATGTGTAATCTTGCTGTTTAGATTATTTTTTACTGTTTTGGTTAGTGTGACATAGTCCAAAGATGTTAGGCAGCTTTCTGCCCCTTTTTAGGTCAGAAAGTGCAGGAATAGTGCAAAATTATCCATTCCACAGCTTCACATTTCCTCAGGCTGGTGGATGGAAAGTCCAGACCACAGTTTACAATGTGTCTAGTTCTCCCTTACCTGCTTTCTTAATCACTAGCACAGTTAGTTAGAGCAGAGAGGGTTGCATGTCAGTCTCTCTTCTTAGAGCCTGGAGGCTAGGGTATCGCTGCTCCCCTGCATCCAGTTTGGGGAGGACGCCCCCTTCAAGTATCGCAGTACCAGAGGATTTGCCTGGACACTTGGGACCGAGTTCCCACCACGAACAGATAAGACAAACAAATATTTATTGCTGTGTCTAAAAGACTGTATGCTGTATCTAGTGACCCTAAATGAGAGGGTATTGTTTTAAGATGGGGAAACAGGTTAGTTGGCCCAGCAGCAGTTATAGAGGCTTATTCTGCTGTGTAGTTAGATTCCTGAATGGGACAGGATTTCTTTATATGATTTATTTTGTTTCTTAAAGTGACAGTGTGTGAAATATTATAACACTGATATGAGTAAACCGCTGAAGGTTCATGACTGAGTGCCTCCTGCCTACACCTGTTAAAGCTGCAGTCCCTTACTGGGATGAAAATAACGCAGGCAGAAGCCTGAGTTAAATGACGTAATGCTTTGTATGATCCTGTTATTTGTATAATTAACCCTAGAAGACTGTGTCGGGAAGATCCCAGACAGACGTCAGCGCTACAAAAGAGGGACGTTTGTCACATTAGTTACGGGAGCTTACAGGAATCCAAATATTTCGAGATGGCCTCAGAATTTGAGAGATATGTGAGCCCTTCCAAAAAGTTCAAATCATATGTCCACATACTGCACCGACACACTTTATTCGAGCAAATACCCGGTATGTACCTGGCAGATACCTGGAATGCGCCGCTCTTCACCTCTGACAAGCCCCGTTGCATTTGCCTTCCCAGCCTGGGTTCATGCCTGGCTGATGGGCGGCTGATCTGTTAATTGATAATGATTAGGATTTAATAGGCTGCAATGCTTCGCGTGTCTACCAGATGGCATAAATTCATGAATTGTAATGCAGTATATATATATGTACTGTGCAGTATTGCAGCCAGCGGGAATAAAATGCTTCAATCCCTGCCGGAAAATAACTCAATGCACTCGGGCAGAAAACAGTCACAAACCTCAATACACCCGGGTATACCCGAATTCGTGGGACTAGCCGAGCTCGAATAAAGTGTGTCGCCAGTGTAGAATTGAAAACATTTGTGGACAATTTCCTGATAATCATACAGTAGGTGATCAACCCATTTTTACACCTGATAGCGGATGGGGAAATAGGGAAATAGGGGGGTAGGGGGGAGGAGGCGAGATATACATCTGAGGGGGTGACAAAGTTCTAACAGTAATATTTGAAAAACCTTCCAATAAAAAGTATTTAGAGACAGTTTTACAACATCTATTTACAGCAGTGTGATGCTCTATCAAGCAAATACATTCATATATTGAAGGGTCCTCTCCACTAAGCTGGGTGGTAGGCATTCAAAGCTTAACATCTAATGATGTCTGGGGGAACTCCCGGGGCCCAAAAGAACCTCAACACTTCAGCCTTTCCTTGATTTTATCTGTATTTAAACAAAAATCGCCCTGTTGTGCAGGCTTACACTTAACTAAACATGTCTTGACTTAAGTTGTGTCCCCTAAGTGGGGGAGGGGGAAGGGGGTGTAAGGGGAGGGGTAGAGGCGGGATGAAGGGGAGGGGAAGAGGAGGGAGGGAAGTGGGGGGAAGGGGTGGGGAGGTAGGGGAGGAGGGGGGAAATGGGGGAGGGAAGGAGAGGGGGAAAGGTAGTGGGAGCAGAGAGGTAGTGCAGTAGCAAGGGGAGAAAAAGGAGAAACACTAAGACAGCATACAAAAGGGGGTGATATAATTGTGTCAATAGCATTTGATACCTGTCC
The DNA here is from genome assembly GCF_040206685.1 of Ascaphus truei. NCBI lineage: Eukaryota > Metazoa > Chordata > Amphibia > Anura > Ascaphidae > Ascaphus > Ascaphus truei. The sequence goes on along the minus strand of NC_134484.1, from coordinate 272,938,218 downwards.
ACTCTTAAGATACATCAGCACATCATTACATCTACATTGCTTAGCCATGTATAGTAATATTTCATTGCTACTTCCACATATTTTAAAAATGTCTGAGAGTTGTGAAGGAGGTTTCCCCCCGACCAGGTGGAAGGATTTAGTCATTGGGTGTCCAGCGGGGCCAGGTGTGTACCCCCCAGACCCCAAAGCTTCATCCTATCTTTATATACAGTTTACATTTTGTTGGGTATTTTAATCTTTTTTATGTTATGCTATAACATAAGTGGTGGATGAGGGGGGGCTAGAAAAGGGAGTGGGGGGGATAGGGAGTATATATGACTAATAGAGTAACAGAACCCTAAGCTGGTTTGTATATAATATTATATTATCCTGGTCTCCTCCTAGGATCGTGGGCTTGTTAGGGTGACAACATGTTTTACTATAAGCGGAAATCCATTGAGTACATTTTCGTACACATTTTGCTACATCAACCACCATCACTCTTTGCTCCCGGCCTTTTGTTGACTTTGGCTGGTCAATATTTCTGAAGCTGGAGCGGGGCCGCCTAGATGGACATACCTCTGGGGCCTTGCCATGCCGAAGCGAGGGGTTAAGCTGTTCCGATGTGTAGATCCCCAGACTTTGGAGGAAGCCCTCCATCTCTTCAGGGTACCTGAGGGACATTTGTTTTCCATTTCTGAGCACTAACATCTCAACCGATGCCTTTGTCCTTCAATATCTGGGTTAGTGGTTTCAGTTAACGCCACCTGGCAAATGTCACTTTGGAGAGATCTTTTAAAGATTGGAGAGATTCGTTCTCAAACCGCTTTCTCTGGAACAGGTAATATTTTTTTATTTTGTGGAATAGTGGTGTAACCTTACGATCACATCCCTTCTTCTTTTAGGGTATTCTGATCTGGGTCCGGAGTCCTGTGAGCTCGATCTATTTCTAGTTCACGTTCTTCTAGGACTGGGTCGATTTGCTTTGAAAAGGTTGTTAAGGTACGAGCGAAGGGTTTCAGGGGAGACTGATAAAGGAATATTCCTGATTCTGATGTTCGGTCTTCTGTCCCTGTTCTCCTGCTCTTCTTGTCCTTCTTTAAGTAGATTCAGTTCGTGGCTCAACCTGATTGTTTCGTCATCAGCGGCAGCCTGTAAAAGGAGTGTTTAATCCATTGTGGTTTGTTAGTTCTTTGAGACAGTGCAGTTTTTTCTTGTTTTAATTCTTTATCTGCATTTCTAAGTTCTAGTTTAAAAGACAGCTGCATCTTTGTGAAAAGGGATTCTAGAAATTGCTGTGTCACTTCTTCACCCTCTGTTCCACCGCAGTCCTGGTCTAGGGAAGCACGTGGTAAGGCTTCCTCTTGGCCTCCATTCTATGGTCCGCCTGCACGCCAATTTCCCCCAAGGAATTGTGAAACCTACTGCGCCGTCAGTTTCTTGGACTTGGCTGACATTACAACAGACAACAGAGAAGCCCAATGCTACATCCAATATGACAGAAATACACAGTAAAATACTTATATATTCTCTTGAAAAAGGGTCATTTAGTTTAACAATTTGGCCAAAGCGTTGTAAGCTTGCGAGACACGACAAGGCAGACACCCATTCGCAAGTCCTAACACTACCAGATAAAATATTAATAATATAATATACCTCTATTAGGATTAGAATTCTCATTTACCTCTATTAGGAGGGAGAAGACCACCATTGGATCTATATCTAGTAGAATGAAAGGACCTACAAACTTGGGAAGTGGGGAGGGGCGGGCTTAAAACCTGGGAAGGAGGAGCCACCAAGTGTCAAAAAGGAGTGCTATTGAGCATGGCATATGTATACAACATACTACAGAATTGGCTGACATTGTCAGAAAGTTCTGAGGGTATTGGGTTGATCCAGCGATGTAATCTGATAATAGATATAGGTTATTTTCTTATTGCTTGCACGAGGGTCCCTGGAGCTCCCTCATTAGACATCCATACCCGGTTACGTCACCAGAAGTCTCCTTCTTTCTTTAGTTTTAATATTATATTTGCTGAGCAGTTTTTCTAGTATGTTGTTTTTACCTTTAAATTATGCTGTCTGCTGTTGAGGGAACTCGCTGCTTTTGGTATGGGGATTTTGGGTCTATAGCTTCCTTGGGTCTCTTCCCCACTCCAGGACTGCCCAAGGACAAATAAGAGGTGCAGAATTGGATTCCTCCTGGTTTGTGTGGGAGGTCTTACTTTTGTGGGCTGTGTGGGCCTGGCTATACTCCCCCAGTGCAGCAGGGCTTAATCAGGCTTTCACCAGGGCCCTATGCAGCATATGACCCCTGAGTGATGGGATATGCTGCATGATCCAGCTATCTGTGTCCTCCCCTGTCTGTAAGGTGATGCGCATCCCGTGCAGGCCTCACCCTGCTGTTGACTCCTAATACCATGGGCTCTCTCCCCCTTGGGGTGTAGCTCCACAGCTTAGCTCCTTATGGGCTACAACCATTGTGTTGCGATCCCAGTGGCCATCTTGGATTTCGGGACCGAGGGGTAAATCTCCCCTTTGCTGCCTCTGAATGCCGGCAAGGTTACCGGCCCGCCCACGTGGCTGCCCGCAACCCCCAGCACTGAGAGCAGGCCCCAGACCTAGCTATCACCCGGCTGCACCACCTCCCACCCGGAATTCACTCTTATCGGGAGGCCACAGCGCGGGTCGGCGCCATTTTGATTTTAGCATCCCCAGCTACTTGCGGCATTTGGGAGACCAGGTAGGCAGAGTGCTCTCTTCTTCCCCGAAGTTGCTGCTGTAGGGGTGTTCTGCAGCACTTAGGACACCCGGTGTTATATTTGGGGATGATCCTTGCCACGTTTGGAGGAGTTAATATCTTTGTAAGGCCCGGAGCTTAGGAGCTACACAATCTCTCCGCTCAACAGCACAGCCATAAACCAAATGTTTGTATTTTTAACACAATTTCAAACCAACATTAACCCGTGAAGTACCAGATTGATTGAAATACTTAATATACCCCATCATTTTTATTACAGTTTGTATAACAAGAAGTTTCTGAAACATTATAAATTATAAAAATATTTTATGGTCTACGACTCTTTGCCTTTTGGAATCACTTTCATACTTTGGAGGCCCCCTTAAACCTCCAACATCACTGGAATAGTTCGGGGCTGTTTGCTTTTACAGCCGAACTTGGCCACGCGCCGGCCTCATCCCTTGGCCGCGTGCCAGCCGCATCTCCCGTTCAGTGCTAATGGCGCTGAACAATGAAAGCGCCTGCGGCGCCGAAACAAAAAAAAAGCCCGCGTCGGCCCGCACATTTAAAATCCCCGCGGTGGCGGCCGCAGGAGACTAAAGGCGGCCGCCACTGTAATCTGACTTTTGTAAACACTGAAGCAGTCAAGATAAAACGCCTGGAAAAATATAGTGTTAGCATCCAAAAATGTCATTTTCTTTTTTGAACATTAATAATTTTGTGGTTACAAGGAGTGACATTTAGATTAGCTGGGGCACGCATCCTTATTCTGTAACTTTTTGAAGCTGAGTACAGTAAATTTAGATATACCTTTATAGCAGTTCTTTTTGAACTCGAGCAAGAGAGATAAACATTTAAGAGAAGCAATTTGCCTTCGTCTTTTTAAGTACAGTACTCATAGATCTCAATTTATGTTTTCTTTATATTTGATTATAATTCAGTTGCAAAGTAAAAGGCTTAGGCTGTAACACATCTAGGTTTAACATATGGTTGATGCCCACATTTACTCCTTCATTTTTAAATACATATTTGTGTCAGATGTTCAGTTGAACAGAGAGATCACCCACTTAAAATCTGTGCTACCCTCGAATACCTGGCAGATTAAACAAGCAAGTCCAAACATCAAGAAAAGAATATATGTAGGCATAACCAGTTTAAATATACACCTTCAATTTGCATGAATGGAAGATGGTAAAGCAGAAGGTTATATAGTAAAAACACGAATCCCAAATGTACAAAATAAAATTACTGCCAACCCCCAAAAGTCCAAGAGATAAAAAAAAGTCCCATCTCTATCTCTTGGTTTTGCACAAACTTTCAGGTGAGAGCAATAATTTTGTCAGTACATACAGTATGAGATTAGAGTTGTCACTGCATTAGTTCTTCCTTCACTGCCTTTCTTTTATTCAACTAAAAATGTGTTAACACTGAAACTTTAATCAATAATATATTAAAACCAGTGTCTATTATCCTCTTAATAGCATAAAATGTAGTGTTTATGGCACAATAAGAGTATTAAAGATTTTTAGCATAGATTAAGTATGATAAAGTATTTGAAACAAATTAATTTTCATCTGTGCCTTTAATGTCTTTTAACAAACAAAAGAAAAAAGTTTATGTGCGCCTGTCAATAAAATCCCAAAGCACTCACTGGCTGGAATAAAAGTGAAATAAATAAAACCTTATGTATATGTACATTTAAAACCAACAATTGGTAGTGTGACATGAACCATTAGGGAGTGAAGGGGGTAGGCTCCAGCTCAAATAACAAAAACGGTCCTAAAGTGCCAAATTGCCCAAACAAACAAAGGTGCAGCCTCCAATGCAAGGTACCCAAAACCTTGCTAGGGTAGGAACAGTAAAAACAAACAGAAAGGGAAGCGCAATGTAAATTTGGGATAAGGCACAATAGCCACTTTATGTTATAAAACAGGATAAATTACATATAAATAAATCAATAAGTTATTTAACTAAAAATGTGTTAACACTGAAACTTTAATCAATAATATATTAAAACCAGTGTCTAGCATCCTCTTAATAGCATAAAATGTAGGGTTTATGGCACAATAAGAGTATTAAAGCATTTGCGCAAATTTAGAAATTTGGAAATTGATTTTTAGCATGGATTAAGTATGATACAGTATTTGAAACAAATTAATTTTCATCTGTGCCTTTAACGTCTTTTATTCCCTTAAACATAGTTGAAGTTTGATGGCCATTTTGAAGTTATATTGACACGTAGAGAAAAAATATACATTTAGCGTCATTAAGCATCAGAGCATTTTACCAACCACACTACAACACAATTCTGGGTGTAAAAGGGAGTTTAGCCCCACAGTTCTTTTTCGGTGTCCTAAAACCTGTTGAAATGTGAATCGTTTGCCATTTAAAGCAGAAATCTGGAAACATTTTATGTTTTTTTTTTTAAATAAATCAGTTCTATAGTATTAGATAATAGTGTCTGCATTTTTTAACTCCAGATGCCATTTGTAAGGATTTTATTAATGTACTGATCAACCTTTGGTTACTACAGCAACGATTTAGAGCATCACATTCTCTTCCGAAACAGGCTCTGAAACATACAAAGCTTTTTAAGCTTTTCCCTATGGCAAGTATCACAAACAGATCTGTTGCTGTATTCCAAACTTACTCCTTAAGCTGTAACAATAATGTGTTATACTTAGTAATATAGGTAGTCCTCGTTATCCAACACTTTACAATGCAACCCTAAGGGCCGTTTTTCAACGCCGGAATGTGTTATCCGACGCCTGAATACGTTATCCAACGCTCACCACCATTGATTAACATGGGACTCACTTTACAGCGGTTTCACTATCCAACATTTCCAGAATGGATTCCGTTGGATAACCGAGGACTGTCTGTATAATGTTACATACTGTATCAGCTGCAGTATTTCACAGACTGCAGCACAAAGTTAGAAAGCAGCCATTTTGTTAGGCACACAATCAGGACTTTTACAGATTTATAACAGGACCACTGAACTATTGTCAGCTTAGTTAAGAATGGAGAATTATACATTGTCACATGCTTCACACACACACACACACACACACACACACACACACACACACACACACACACACACACACACACACACACACACACACACACACACACACACACACACACACACACACACACACACACACACACACACAATAAATAAAGGGGATGGATTGGATGTAGTATTGCTGCTTTAAACACAAAATATCTTGATTCATACTGTATTTATCATTGGTCTTTTGAAACCATTTTAGTTGTAATCAATATGTATTCTTGTATGATGCATGTAATGTGCTTAAATGTCTATAAACACTAGGTACAAACTAGCTATAACAAGTAAGTAAGTAGATCAATATGCCTTTGTATGGTCTATCTTATGTAGATGTTTCAGTTGTTAAAAAAAAAAAAATCTGTTGCTTTGACCACTCTGAAATAGATAATATCAAACTGTAAACAAGCTGGAAACCTAGACATTCATAATCCTCATGATGTACAGTATCCCACTTCTACTTTGTCAGTCCATCATCAATGCCGCACTTTCCCTGTTTATGAATCCTGCTGGAGGGGGAGTAGAATGTTATGCTTATGAAGACTTAACTCTAAACACTATTACGTACTGTAATTCTGTTAACGAAATTCTGTTTATCAGAAGTTAGAACATAGAGGTATATGGGATTGTACAAATAAAAGTGACTTACATGGCTCGCTCTTAGCTTAGGTATAAAAAAGGAAAGCTCAGTGCTGATCTAATTAAAAGCTTCCCATTATAAATATGAACATGAACTTGGCTCAATTGGCTTATTTATCTATTGCCTAAATATAATAGTGTATGAAGAGACTTCTGATTTATATTCAGTGGCTGACCTGCTGTCACTTTGCTGGAACAAGTTTCTTTGTTTCAGTAGCATATTGTGATTCTAAATATATCAGGGAACAGATTGCCTTTAGTATTCTGTAGCTCTTTTGCATGATCCATAGCTACAAAATCCTCTATCAGCCATATCTGTTTTCTAACTAGAAAGCATTTTACTTTAAAGGCTGGCTGCGTGCACATCTATTTCTAACCTTTAGTTTCATAAGAAGTACAATTGTCTCAACGCGTTATTTATTTATTTTTTGTTTGTTTTGTTTTTTATTATAGGAGCTATGCCTGTTCCAGACCAACCGTCATGTTCGGAAAAAACTAGTTCCCTCAGCCCAGGGCTGAATACATCTAATGGAGATGGTTCCGAAACAGAAACAACCTCAGCTATCCTAGCTTCTGTCAAGGAGCAGGTAGGCAAATTGATGTGTTTTCTTAAGTAAACAAAAAGTTGATCTATTTCTTGTTAATATTATGTACAGTGTCATTAGCTATGCATTCTCTGTGGAATTGTAGAAAGGCTGCATTGTGTTGTAAAAGCATGCAGTTATTATACTAACAGCACTGGGTGGTCATTTGGGTCAATTACTATCATTAAGGAATAATTTTATGATAAGTTATTACATTTTCCTAAACACTGCCACAAGATGGGTAATGTGAAATGCAATTTATCTGTATCAGTATGTGTATGCTGCTTAAAAGAAGAATGTTGGTGTAAAGACATACAGTTCCACCACTCTATGCATCTTTTCTTGTTTGTGATTATAATGTCATCATAAGTCAAACAGGTAAATATGAAGGACAAGAAGTATTATGTTAATAATTAATTTCAGTAAGACCCAATGAAAGTATATTCATTTTCTACAACACAAATGCATTTAAAAGTTTGTTTATTTTAATTCACTATGTACTGTAGGACTACTATGTGTACATTTGTAGACCACTTATGCTGGAATTTTTATAGCTACAATAAGGGGTACCAGAGCTTAATCTTGCTTAAACTGCTTTTAACTTGAAATTCAATCTTGGTTATTTACTAAAGGGGGGGTGAGGGGTGGTTCATGAAGCTCTGATAAAAGGTAACCGTGCTTGATCCAAGTCAATAGCAGGAAATGCCGGATCAAGACCCTTTACCCATTGTCAGAGCTTCATGAATCTTACAATTTGTTAAAGATATAGAGCAATATTTCCTATGTAGCCTTGTACCACAAGACACCTTCCAGCCCATTGAATTCAAATATATCATTATACATTCTTAGAAAAGAAATAAACTAAAGTCGCACAGTATGTACTTTTCTCTGTCATTTGTCAAAGTATCAGCTTGTTTTCAATAATATGTATTTCTGTATGAGATTTTTTATAGCGCCAACCAAGTATGCAGCACTTTGTAATTTTTACAATATTGCAATACAATTACGATACAGGGAATATAATAATAGAGATGGGATAAGCGCATCAAGATATTGCTGTAACATTGGGAGAAAGGAGTGTAATTATAAAAAAATTGAACATAAACTTAAATGTAAGAAGAATACTATAATTTTGCTCAAAGTTATTTTCTACTGTATCACAACACTTAAAGGTACAGTTCACTGTATACATTTATTTATGCAGTTATTTATTTAAACATTTCCTTACCATACTGTACAGTAGTGTATCCGGCCACTCCTGCTTCTCTTACCGTGCACCCCATAACTGAAACAGTCTACTGGAGACTCTCGCTTCCGACACCAGTCTAAATTCTTTCAAAACGAAAGCGGTCTCACATTTTAATCTGGTGTGTAACTGTTATATATGCCTATAATATACACTGGCGGCACACTTTATTCTTACCTGGCTAGTACCGCAAGCTGGGAGGTGTCCCGGCTTGCTCGTTGCTTTCCCTCTGCGTGCCGCGCGTCATCGATGCGCGGTCACGCTTCATCGGGAGCGTGCGCGCACGGCGCGCGTGCCCAGGGCTCCCCGAGGGAGCCCTGGGTTGCTCCTAATGTAGGGGATGCGGTGGGGGGCTCCGGGGGACCCGGCGGACCCGGAGAGGGGAGGGGGAAGCCCTGATCGGAGGACCGATCCTCCGAGGCTCCGGCGCGCGCCCGGGACACCTCGGCATGCCCCCGTTTACTGTCGCGGCCGAGACCGGGCAAAGGTAAGAATAAACTCGGCCGCGACAGTATATTATCTTTAACTGTGCATACAATGTCTTGTATTTAATGTACTGTATAACCCTTTTCACTCATTGTAACTATGTTTTTGTAACCATATATTTATCATTATAACTCTGTGCCAAGGACATACTTGAAAACGAGAGGTAACTCTCAATGTATTACTTCCTGGTAAAACATTTTTATAAATAAATAACTAGTGTGTCTGTGTTTTCACCTCTAGTTTTTTCCCCTGCTCGTGATTTTGAAACTTTGTGTTTTACTCCTAAACATGAGCCCGCAATTAAAATAAATATGGCTGTAGCATCACTAGGACAAAAAGGAAAGTGTTGGAAGCCCTACTCCTTAAAAACAAAATGTGTTCTGACCACTAGTGATTAAATATAATCAAAAAATGTACAGAGTACTTATACATATAAACAAAGCTGCCTGATAAAAAAACTGACCAAACAAAATCAGGGAAACATACATATAACAAATACAAACCGGCACCTCAAAAAGTCCAATAAATGCAAATATAAAGTAATATGAAGTAATATGAAACCTTATTATAGAAGTCCAATCTGGTACATCCGGATCCACTGGAATAATCCACGAAGAAGTTTCCCCAGGACATGTGGGATTAAACACAAGGGACAATCATAGTGTGTATTGCTGCATAAACAACATAACAACAAACAACTAGGACAGGACAAGACTAACACACTAACAAACAATGAACAATCAAAACACTGCTGAAATAATCAGTTAAGCTAATATATTATATAAAAGAGACAACTTCTGTCTAAAAATATATGAGTTGCGTTGCGTTGCTAATCCGGTTTATAAAAACCAGAATCCTACTCACATCAATTAGGAGTTAAAAAGGCACTCCCAAACAGTCGCAGATGACTCCTAGTGGCTCCTCCGCTGCAGGGGAATGTCTGTTCAGGGGATCCGATGATATCTGTGCTCCGTGTACCGAGCTCAAGTGCAGGAGCAGACGTCGGGGGAGAATTTCACTGAGAGCTGCTGGGCTGTTTTAACAGTGCCTGAAAGGCTGCGCGTGCGTCTCTCACAATCAGCTGTAACCTCTGACCCTACGCGTTTTGTGATTGCATCACTTCCTCAGGGGTATATATGGTTTCATATTACCTTATATTTGCATTTATTGGATTTTTTTGAGGCGCCGGTTTGTATTTGTTATATGTAGCATCACTAGACTTTAAACAGTCTTATGTGAGAAAATTTGATAAGCTTGCTTTGCCGATAAGTCCCTTGATGTCTGCATGAAAAACTGTTTTCTTGGGGTGGAGCATGATAGAATAAACATTAGGGATTGCCACAAGAACACTCTACTGCATGGGTGCTCAACTCCACTTCTCAAACTGCCCCCCACAGGTCAGATTTTCAGGATAACCCAGTTTAAGCACAGGCAGTTATGACTTTATCCTACAATATTCAGTATTGTCAGGGCGTGCTCACCACAAACGAGACGGGACCGCGGTGCTGAGGTGGGATAGGATATAACGCCACCCACAGCCACGAGGGCACGTCTTGAGAGTAGAGTGATCTGGGAGTCCGGATCGGGGCAGGAGAGGTACGGATGGTAGAGGGTGCTGTTTGCCAAGTCCGGGGTTAGAGAGAAGGATGTAATCATTTACCGTTTGCCAGGATCGGGATGCCAGAGGTGCGGAGAGTCGTGTTGCCGTATGCCGAGTTCGGGATGCCAGAGGTGCGGGTAGACGTAGCGGAAGCCGGTTCGGTACACGAGGAAGACTGCAAAACAAGACAGGACAAGAGGACTAGGGAGGCAGAGAGTGATGAGAACAACTGGTTCTTTGCTCAGCCAACGAGTCAGTGACACTGTAAGGTATATATAGGAGAGAGGGTCCAATGGCAGCGCAGCAAGGTGGGGGTGTGTGGAAGGGCCAGGCTACGGCAGGGATAGGTCCAGCATGAATCCCAGGGGAGGAGCCATAAAGCCCAGTAGTCAGACTGCATTTGATTGCAGCAATGGTTTGAGGTGCTGTGCCTTTAAGGGGTTGATGCGGCTCCATGTGGCCGCGCCTCCGTGTAGCTGTGCTTGCGGGCGCGTGACCGAGCGTAGCCGCCGACCCAAGAGTAGAAGAGGCGTTTTGGCGTGCGCGCGCGCCCACGTGGAGCTGTGATCGGCGTTCCGGAGAGAGGCTGCCTGCGTGCCGCGGGGGAACCCATCGGAGCTGCAGGTGAGTGGGGAGCACGCCGAGGGCGGAGTGACTCCCAGACCCTTACAAGTATTCAGTCATATGTTATTTTATTTTTCAAAACACATACTGTTTCTATGTGCAAAATACATCAAATGGCTATTGTAGCTCATCACGTCTTGTGATGCCAAGCGCGAAACCTGAAGAATATGTAATTTAGTAAGACAGACACATTGAAGCACTGTTATTTCTTATTTCGAGCTGTCTTTGACCTTCTGTAAAAAAAAGGACAAAGTTTAATACCTCAAGTTTTCAAACAACCTTCTCAGAGGTTGAAGTTGAGAGATAGATACATGAACAACCTTTTGTAGCCACTCTGTAAAACAAATACATTTATTCAGAAGAAAAAAATTGAAGATAAAGAAATTTAATTCTTAGCACTTGGATCCATAAATCAAACATATCAAAAGTATATCAAATTAAATTGTATGCATAATGAAAAATTATTTCTGATGTGGAGATATAAAAAAGTGTCCAATAACAACCAAAAATAAAACAGTATGGTGTAACACTAGAGGGCTCTCAGCAATTCATTAAAATATGTACATTAGTAACGAAAGCCAAGCTTCAACATTATAGAGTAAGACACTGCAATGCCAAAATGTAAGCTTTATTTAATATCTTTACATTTGAGTTATATTCCCAGGAACCTTTAACTATCTACGCCGCGCATGTTTCAAAACTATTTGCCACTTCTTCGGAGACAGTGAAATAAAGTTAAACATTAGAAAATGTTACTGATGAAGCACAACTTTATTAACATTTTGTGATGTGAAAGCTGTAGACCTCAACATTTTATTGATATTTGTAAGCCAATAAAAGATCATGTTCCTTGGTACACAACAGGCCTTTAATGATCTTGTACTAATATTAAATCATCCTTTCCATTAGTGACAGGTTGGCACTGTAGTGAAGATCTCCATGTACCATTTTCCCTTAACACCTTTTTTATATGTCTGTTGTGTTGTCAAAATAAACACTTATACATTTAACGTTGCAAACATTAATCATGCAGTCTCATTTAAGACCAAATATTACTAACCACAAGACATAACTATGAGATTGATGCTCAAAGTCTGGGCATTTTTCCATTGCTTTTAATCAATGATTTTATTAAGTGTGGCAACTACCCAAGGGTTTTGCAACGCAGGTTATTATGGTGAGCATTTGAGGCTAATACCCGAATGTAGAAGAGGTGGATCTTAAGAGATGTCTTGAAATCTTGGATGGTGGGAGCTTTCCTAATTTTCATCGGGAGTCCTGGTCTAGTTAGCTAATAGGTAATCCGTTCCAAGATGTTGGTGCTAGGCTATGTGTGACCTTTTAGATGATAGAGACTACTTTTTCATAAGGAGAGGTTTGAGTGTTTTGAAGAAGCAGAGGCAGTAGAGGAAGGACTTGACTGCCTTCCACTGTGAGATTACTATCAATGGTGATGTGCAGGCTTTTCACGATCTTGTATAGAGCTATTAAGCAGTCTTGGATTTGGGTGTATTTTTGGTTCTTTAGTTTATCAATTTGCTTCTGACCTTCTATCATAGTTACATAATGACATAGCAGATGAGGGTGGAAAAAGACATAGTACTGTATGTCCATCCAGTTCAACCTACGTTAAATTAAGACAACAGATATAGGATAAGTATTTGTATTTACAGTATTTTGATCCAGAAGAAGGCAAACAAAAAAACTCCAGTAAAACATTATCCAACAATGTCTCATAAGGGGAAATAAATTATTTCCTTCCTGTCTCCAATCATGGAAAATCAGATTTCTCCCTGGATCAACATACTTCCCATGTTTACTTGTTTGGTATATCCCTGTATACCTTTCCTTTCTAAAAAGATGTCCAACCATTTGTTGAAGATATCTATTGTATCTGCCTTCATAGTCTATATTTTTCATGAATTCCACATTTTAACAGCCCTTACTGTAAAGAACACTTTCCTTTGTTGCTGTTGAAATTTCCTTTCCTCCAACTTTAAGGGATTAACCTGTGTCATTTGTATTGCCTTTCGAATGAATAGTTATTTTGAAAGCTGGTTGGGTTGAGAAATATATTCTCTTTTCTAGTCTTTTTTTTTATTAAGATACTTAAATAACTTTTTAGGGTTAATCCCATCTCCTATTGCATTTCGTTATTCATTTACAATTTTGGCTAATCTGGTTATGCCTTTGCAACTTTTATAACATTCCTTATGATTTTTATGATTCTGATATGATGCTTCCATTCCTTGTGACCAAGTTTCCTGACTTCAAGTATCTAATATTTCTTTACATTTCCTCCCCTACCTGTTTATTTACCCACATTGGTTTCAATTGGTTTCTTTTAAATTTATTACCCAACTGATACAGTAAGTGTGCTCTTCTAACAATATTTTAAAGACCACCCTTTTATCTTCCACATTTTTTCCTGCAAAAACATCACACCAATGTATTCCTTGTAAATTATTCCTCAGTGCAATAAAATCTCCTTTTGGAAATGTTAAAGTCTTTGTTGAACCCGTATAATATGTTTTTTGATAAAATATATATATTACTGGATTAGGTATTACTGTATTAGGTTATATCAAACAATGTAGAAGTAATAACAAATATTCAAGTCTGGGAAAATTTGGGAAACAGTGATCCTGGTTGGTTCCTCAATTAATTGGGTCATGTAATTATCTTTTAGCAACCCCAAAAACCTGTTTCCTTTTTGTAATGTATCATTGCTCCAGTCTATGTCTGGATAATAAAAATAAATAAAATGTTATGAAAACATAACCTAGTTTTGCTTCCATCACCATTTGCAAAAGTAGTTTAGCTTCTTCAATCTCACAGATATTCAGTGGTTTATATCATATAACTATAAACATGTTCTTTGTACTTTTACCGCCACTGCTATCCACAAAGTCTCTACATTTTCATCAATCCCTTCATTAAACATCTTCACTTATATTAGGTTTTAAATCTGGTTAAACATATAAATATACTCCACTACCTCTTCTATTTGCACGATCCCGACGAAAAACAGAATAACACTGTAAATGAACTGACTAGTCATGAGTTTCATCCACTATGTTTCAGTAATACCTATATCATACTGCTCCCTTCTAGCTATTAATTAAAGTTTCACCATTTTACTTATTGCATTACCAAGCATGCATTTAAGTTTTTTTCCAGCCTGTGCTATTGTTATCTTTTCTGCTCCTGCCTTTCGAGTCCAATTGGATTTAGTATTTAGTAGTTTAATAGCATAGATATTACCTTTTTAGATTGGTGCTTCTCTGCTTCAAAACTCCCACTTCCCCCACTCCACCCCCATGAACAGCTATTTACCCATTTCAATCTATTCTGTCTAGTCCATTATCTCTTTCTTGTCCCCTCCCCCTCATACTGTAGCTAGTTTTAAATCTTCACCAACCCTTTTAACGTTCTCCCCCTAGCACAGAAGATCCCTCTTTGTTGAGGTGCAATCCTTCCATATTATAAAATAGCAGCTCTCAGAGAAAGATTCCCAGTGCTCTTCATCTTTCTCTAACTTTAGCATTGGTGCCAACATGTACAAAGACCTGGCTCCTCCCAGCAATTGGTATACTCGATCCGCAACGTACCAAACCCGATCATCCGGGAAACAACAAACTGTTTGGTGCATGCGGGAATGGCAACAGATTGTCCACTCTACCTTCCTAATAATGGAGCCCCCTACCACCACAACCTTCCTGGTCTCTTAGTATCCTGAGTCCCCTATGTTCTGATGGAACTATTCATGATAGTCTGTGTTCTCCATGACTATTTTTTTAACCAACTTTCATCCATCCATGTTCTTAGATCTGCAATGCAAGCCTCACATACAACCATGCATCATCTGCATATTGATGATATTTGAGACTATTCCATGAAATGATGGGACTCTGTGGCTTCATATTGATGTTAAAGAAAAGAGGGGAGAGAATGGAGTTTTAAGGCACGGTACATGCATACTCTTTGGATTCTTCTGTTTAAGAAGCAGACAAGCCAGTCAAGATCTTGGTCAGATTTCCCTGCAACAGTGTTCAGCCTTTGGAATAGGGGGGTGAGAACTGATGGAGATCCACTATCCAAATAAGTAAATTATCACACTTATCGTGGCTGTGAAGTCTTCCGAAACCTGACTGAGTTTTTTCAAGAATCTTATCTTTTTCTAGGTGGGCTTGCAGTTTGAGCATCTTTTCACATGTTTGGAGATTAATGGGATCTTGAAAACTGGTCTGAAGTTGCTAGTGTTGATTTTTGGAGAACAAAGTCAGACTAAGTAAGATTTTAGGTTTTCCAGGAACTAGCTCTGATCTATTGATTGGTTGGCACTCCTGTATGTCTTCTGAGGCTTTCACAAGCCAGTGTGGACAGGGTCCCGGTCACATGTTGTTGGTCTGATGTTGTTGATTATATCCCAGTTAGAGAATCCATGGAACCTCATGTTTCTGGGTTTATTTACAACATTTGGTAAAAAAAAAATTTGGCCCACCCCAATAACTACAGCTTATACTGTAATTTAAACATTTCCTATCTTGAGAAGCATGTAGAAAAAACTGGCATGATGCCAAAAAGACTGCCACACCACAAACATATAATGAAGCGAAGAGGATGAGAAAAGAACGATTTATTGTATAAAAATGGAGAGAACTACACTGATGTTTCATCCAAAAGGACTTTATCAAAGTGTATACTTTGATAAAGCCCTTTTGGGTGAAACATGTCAGTGTAGTTCTCTCCTTTTTATACAATAAATCATTCTTTTTTCATCTTTGCTTCATTATATGTTTGTGGTGCGGCAGTCTTTTTGGCATCATGCCAGTTTTTTTTGTACATGCTTCTCAATTCTGATGCTTTGCAAACAGAAGAATCTACCTTGCAAGTGAAGAAACTCCTATTGCTGTGGATTCCACTAAGGAGTAACAGTACTGTCATCTGTTTGTGAGTACTATTCCAGTATTATTGGATTGTCTTTGCAATATAGGAGGTTATTTCTATGTGTTGGAACAAAATAACAGGTCCAAAGTATACTCTAAGTAAAGTGGGACCGCAGTTCAATGCTAAATCCTCCAGAAGATTACTCACACAAATATTTAATCTCATCATATGCTTGATAAAGGGTTTCTGAATAATTGTTATTAAACTACATAGAACGCATACAGGCTAAACTATATACCAGTTTTTCTTTCATTTTGAAGTGAATCCCATATTTTTGTAGCCCCAGCTTTCCCCCTTGCCTTTCAGGTTAGAGGATTTCATCATAATCTTGAGAAGCAAATCAATTTCAATTTCTATTTGTTCAAACTTGCTTTTGACCACTAATTATACATTAACTATAATGCTATAGAGTTCACATTTTCTTACATTTCTCTTATTTGCAATAAGTAACTAGCCTTACGACCAATACCAAACATGATGGCTTGTTGAAGTAACTGTTGATCATGGTATACTATTAAGATAGAGAATATAATTTTTTAAAAAAATGATCTTTCAGCACTTTATGAAACTAACCTGGAATTCACAAAGATTTGTAATGTTAGAATACATTAATTCCTGAACTGACAATATGCCTAAAGATTATATACATATTTTTTGACATAAAATACTTCTCAGCTCTTTTGACATCACTAGCAGAAATTAAAATCAACAATGAAGGAAAAGGGATGAATTAGGAAATAGCTATTAGCAAGTCAAATCAGAATAAAAATACAGAGCAACCCATACATTTGACAAATGTAAAATCAGTATGGGTTTCTAAATTAGAAAAATAGTTGCACGGTATGACTATGCATTTACTCATAAATGTGAAGTAATAGTTTGCTTTTCTGAACTGGGAATTTGTGATTGGAATGGGAAAACATTTAATTACAACTTATTTTGACAGAAACAAGACAATCAACCTAATGAAAATAATAATTGAATTTGTATTTTTTGGTGACATTTTTTAGTTATATCCACTGGGTAGTTCAGTATTGCAAAACTGCGTAATGCACAAGATCATGGGATTCCCTGCATCCCTTCTCACCTGTATTGTTCTAAAGTTCTTCCTATAGGTATTAAGTAGAAATAGCTGTGTTAATCCAGTTACAATACTGCAGAGTAAGTGAGTACAGATGCAGCCACCAGTATTAGATCACTTGCCTTGGAAAATCTAGGGCAATCTCCCATAAACTGTAAAAACTAAGGCATCTCACAGTAAACACGCGATGCACTGCCGTCAGAACAAATGGAAGGCTGGTCAGCTGACTGTGAAAAAACTTTATTGCTCCAATGTAGAGCTAGCACACTTTGACTGCGTTTCAGCCAATTGGCCTTTGTCAAAAAGTGAATAGCAGCTCGCAGACCGCACAATGATATAGCGTGTTCAATCATCTACACCTGTCACTCCCTCATCACCAAGGTGAAGAGCCGGTGTGTGATGAACACAGAAATATCCACTGACACATTGAGTGAGTTAAAAACATATATACAGCGATTCACCTGCCCTCCACTAGCAACATAAACAATCCGAAATCGTGTAGAGGAGATGATAAAGAACAGGGCTGGCTTTATCACGTTAATGAATGGTTAAAAAACAAATTAGTTACAATTGGTAAGCATGAATCCTTGTATAGAATAAACATATTATTCATATTAAATGGCAAAACTGGATGACACTATTCTATAATATATAGAGGTTCATGGTTAACATGGTGGAACAATAGGTTATATCTAGAAGTACATGTATTGTAGTAATCAAAGAGAGCATACAGTGCACTTACTGTGTATATATAAAAATCAGAATTAATGGTATAACTGTGATGCCAACATTATGAGGATAATGGAACAAGGAAGGGGGGAGGGGGGGGGGGGGAGGGGGGGGAAAGAGGAGGGGGGGGGGAGGGGAAAAAAAGAGGTTTGGGGAATGTCCTTTATTCATTACTAAACACAGCAGACACACTTCACAGATAAGAAGATATTGTGTGTCCAAACATTGGAACATTTCTAAAACTTGACTCAGACCTAGATGACATTACTATAAAAGGTCCTAAATTTGCCTTTAAGAAAGCCAATACCCTAGCTACTCATATATCTAGGAGTACATTTCAATCACAAAAACCCTCCATTTCAAACATACCTAAGGGCTTCTTTAAATGCGGGTTTTGTAGACCATGTCAATTTGCATCATCCATCAAGAGGATAACTACTATATACCCCAAAACAAGATATAGGATTAAAACCTATATTAACTGCCATACCACCCATGTGATCTATGTCATCACCTGTGGGTGTCATTTGAAATATGTTGGGAGGACCATTAGGCCCTTACATGTGAGAATCGCAGAACATATCAGATTAATTCGGAAAAAAGATATTACCCATCCAGTATCTAACCATTTTTCGACATGCCCTCAGGGTGGATTGAAAAACTTCAGATTTTATGGTTTAGAACACATCCCCATAGACACGAGAGGGGGTAACAGGCTTAACCGTCTGAATAAGACAGAAATGAAATGGATCTTCTGTCTGGATACTCTACAACCCCATGGTCTGAACACAGACTGGGAGTTGCAGCATTTTCTTAATGATTAATTTCCTCTAGGATTCACGTTGTCCCCTTTCCATTCCCCCCCCCCCCCCCTTCCCCCACCCCTCCCTTTTTTTCGCCCTCCCCCCCCCTCCCTCCCCCCCCCCCCCCTCCCTTTTCTCCCTCCCCTTTTCCCCTCTTTTTCTTGGTTTTTTTCCTTTCCCCCTTTTTCCCCCCTTCCTCCCCCCCCCCCCCTTTCCCCCCCCCCTTTCCCCCCCCTCCTTTCCCCCCACCCCCCCCCCCCTTTTCCCCCCCCCCCCACCTCCCCCTTCCTTGTTCCATTATCTCATAATGTTGGCATCACAGTTATACCCATTAATTCTGATTTTTATATATACACAGTAAGTGCACTGTATGCTCTCTTTGATTACTACAATACATGTACTTCTAGATATAACCTATTGTTCCACCATGTTAACCATGAACCTCTATATATTATAGAATAGTGTCATCCAGTTTTGCCATTTAATATGAATAATATGTTTATTCTATACAAGGATTCATGCTTACCAATGTAACTAATTTGTTTTTAACCATTCATTAACGTGATAAAGCCTGCCCTGTTCTTTATCATCTCCTCTACACGATTTCGGATTGTTTATGTTGCTAGTGGAGGGCAGGTGAATCGCTGTATATATGTTTTTAACTCACTCAATGTGTCAGTGGATATTTCTGTGTTCATCACACACCGGCTCTTCACCTTGGTGATGAGGGAGTGACAGGTGTAGATGATTGAACACGCTATATCATGTGCGGTCTGCGAGCTGCTATTCACTTTTTGACAAAGGCCAATTGGCTGAAACGCGTCAAAGTGTGCTAGCTCTACATTGGGAGCAATAAAGTTTTTTCACAGTCAGCTGACCAGCCTTCCATTTGTTCTGACGGCAGTGCATCGCGTGTTTCCTCCTTGTGAGGCGTCTTCTTTTATCTGCCATTTGCGGTCGCACGCCGGGTTGCTGGAGCAGAGGCCACTCAACACACCGCCGGTCATTGACCGCCCTCACGACGGACGAGTCGTTCGAGGGTTGGCGGTGCTACACACCGGGACATCCATCACGGGCACGGCATCTACAGCTGGTCAAGGGTGAGTCTCATAACATGTTATTATAGTGCTCTTGGGGAGCCACATCATTACTAGAGACCCTGGCGCCCTGTCAGCTTTGCCTTATGCCTACAACTCATATTTGGAAGAGATATTTCTCCAGCAACTTTTATACATTTCTGAGCACCTATATTGGTGCATCCCTGCACCTATGTTTTCCATCTCACAGTAAAGGTGTAGCCAGGTACCCCGTCGGTTTCCGTGTGTGCCGGAGGGGCGGCGGAGTCGGCGGTGATACCCGCGACTGAGGGCCGCCATGTTGGCTGTGCGCGCGCACTTCGCAGAGTTGCGCATACACAGTAGCGGCGAGCGTGAGTAAGGGGTCCTTGCGAGAAAGGCAGGCAAGGAGCACCTTGCGGCGGCCATTAGAGGGATAGGGACAGCGTGAGTCCGGAGCGGCAGCCATTATAGAGAGAGCACAAGGCTCCCTATGTACAAGGCTGTAGGCGGGAATACAATCCCCATGATACTCAGGGGCAGTGACAGCACCTGATAACAGGGAACCAGTGAGGCTGCAGGATTCTCCTGGAAGAGAGGAAGGACTATTGCCTGCTGGGAGAGGAAGCAGGCAGTGCGGATCAAGAGCCTGAAGCTGCAGGTTAGATCCACGGAGCAGTGCTCCAGGGATTAGGGCAGATGTTCAATCCCCAGGGCCCAGTTGGTTCCCTGAGCCACTGTAAAGGTGCTGAGAGTGCTGTATAGGGAAGGCCTTAATGCAGGGACCTTTTCATATAGTTTGAGAGAGGAAATGCTGCAGGACGTTGCCTGATTACCATCGCAGCCTGAGAGTGCTGGTGTGCCATCTGCTCCATAGCAGAGACAGTGTGCAGTGGATCATCCGGCTGAGGATCCCTCCCCTGTGTGTTCACCCCTTCTGCAGAGAGCAGCGCAGCACGGCGTGGGATCACATGGCGGTGTTGCAGAGTTACCAAAGATTCTCCTGGTTAGGACCTATAGCACGCTTCCACAAATGAGGAGCTGGCGAAAATTTGTAAAAGTCATAGTTTTCGATAAACCAGGAAGGTAGTATCTTAAAGTGCACCAACGGGCCCCAACACAGGGAAGCGCTGTCCCTTACACACACACCCTGACTTCATAGCTGGTGGACACTAAGAGGTTAAGTGCCCTGGCACAGTGGTACACTAGGGATAAGCTGATAAGGACTGATACCAAGTCACACTCAGTGATACAGGACTGATTCTAAGCACACACTCAGTTATATATGTGTGTTGATATAAATGCTATGGTATGCAAATGTTATGCAATGTTGTATTATGTGATGCTGTGCTATTGATATGCCAAGGATAGTGTGCTGATAAGTATATACTGTTTCATACAACGGTGTGTGTATTTACTGTATGGTTGTTCTGGTGAGGGCACACTCCCACCACATTGGGATCCCTCATCAGTGGAGGTGCTGCACCAAGTGTAAGTACACCCCAGGCTCCCAGTGGCGGAGGCTCAGGACTCAGGTTAGCCTCACAGGTGACAGCAGTACCCATAGTGCCGTACCCCAGGGGTACACCCGCTACAAAGGCTACAAAGTGAATGGGACTGCAGGGACCCTTGCTGTGTTAATCCGATGGGCCATTAGTCTGGCAGCAGAATCTCACAGAAATGTTGCGGCCTTTACTGTGAGATGCCTTTGTTTTTACCCAGGCAAGTGATCGGATACTGGTGGCTGCATCTGTACTTCTGTATTAGGTGATACCTTTTTTATTTTGACTTACAATAGATATAATAAGACAAGCTTTCGAGAGTTCTCCTCTCTCTTCCTTAGGTCGAACAATACTGATTTACAAAGATTCCATGAGTTTAACGCAGATGTGAAAAAAAAAACAAGATAGCCATCTAAGGCAGACTACTGTATGCAGAGAATGAATAAACAGGCAGTGCAGTAAATGGATGAAAAGGACAGGGAGACACATGACTATAAATCCATCAGCAATGTGCAAGGGGGTGGGGATGCAGGGGGGAGGGGGTTCTTTTTAAAATTCACAGAGAGACAGGAAGAAACGTTGCAAAAAATGATGGTAGTGGGTTAAAAACCCCATATCAGCATTACTGTACGTCCTCTCTTTTTAGTGTCAAAATATATTATCATTTTGAGTTTAAATGTTTTCTGTTCTTGAGTGCTTTTAAACATTCCATTGAGGATTTGAACTTTTAAGTCATTTATGGAATAGTCTGGCTGTGAGAAGTGGTGCGGTGTTATTGTGTGTCTGCGTAGATTCTTTTTGGTTTGACATTTTTGGCTGGTTTCACCAAAGTAGCATCCTTGGTCACATTTTCTGCATTAAATCATATGTACTGTACCACATTCCTTGATATGCAGCAAAATGTTCCTTTGACATTGAATGTTCTATGTTTGTGACTGGCTGTGGGATCTTGACATATATATTTGCAAAGTATGCAGCATGTGTTGTTGTACGGTCTTGTGCCATTAACAGCGTCCTTCAGTTCGTTATGAAGTTTTGTATTGGCTAACTTCTATCTGATGTTTGGCGGTTGCCGGAATGCAAGGATGGGAGGTTTGGGGAAAATGTCTTTTAATGTTTCATCCTCTGTCAGCATGGGTTGCAAATCTTTGATTATTTTTCGCATTCCCTCTAGGGCAGGGCTGTATGTAGCCACTAGTGGTATGTGTGTGGTTGGTTTTTTTCTTCTTGTATTGGAGCAGGTTTTCTCGTGGGGCTTTATGTGCAGTTGTGGCAATAGTCTTTGGCTTGTATTCCTTTTGTCTGTATGATTCAGTAAGGGTTGTGAAGTGTCTGTTTCTGTCTTTAGTGTCAGAGCATATGCAGTGATATATTATAGCCTGGCTGTGTGTCATGGCTCATTTTGTATTAGTGGGATGGAAACTGGAGTTATGGAGGTAACTACATCTGTCTGTGGGTTTCTTGTTTACAGATGTGTGTTGTTTGCTATTCATTAGTATTACTATGGTATCTAGAAAGTGTACTACTGGTTGGTTTGCTGAATAATCTGTTGAGCTTAATTGATGGGTGGAATTAATCAAGGATTCAGAAAATTCTTTGAGATTTTCTTCACCCTCTGTCCATATTATAAAGAGACAATCAGTGTATCTGTAATATTTGTAAGGTTTGTGGAGGTATGTGGTAAGGAATATCTGTTCAAGATTGGCTATAAAAAGATTAACATATTGCGATGTCACCCTGTGCCCATTGCAGTCTCCATTAGTTGCAGATAAATGTCCTTGTTGAAGATGAAGTAGTTGTGTGTAAGGATGTATTCTCAGTTTGGTAATTATTTCCTCGCTGTATTTCTTATCCAGGGGAGATGTTGCAAGGAATTTCAAGCATGCCTCAGTGCCACCCTTGTGGGGGGTGTTGTTATAGGTAAGAACCTAAATTCTAACACAAAAAACACTCAATGTGTCATTTAGCAAAGCCTCTGGCTACAAGACTGGTACAAAACTGATACGAATAAACTGAAAAACATTTATCACAGCAGAAAATCATTGTTTAATATGGGAGTGAATTTCTTGTGTTGAAGTTTTACCCCACTTTGTGGCTTTGAGTCTTTGAAAAATAGACTACAGTCTAGGCCAAGATTCCACCACCTTTCAGGCCACTTACAAATCACATCCGTCCTCATATTGCTCCTTCTGTTTTATTATCAGTCATTAATGGCTATTTACTTGACATAGTATATTTTAATGATTACACCTATTTGATTTTCATTTGGACATTTTTGAATGACCACATGCATTCCTGTACTTTGGTGCATGCTGTTTAACATAAGCCTAAAATGTAGAGTTTGAATATATATGTGGATAAAGGCATGATAGGACAAAGATCATGAATTTTCAAGGTAGGTTGCAGTGATTAACAAGGTAGAAATGGTTGATTTTGGTTTAGCACATTTCTCAGTAGTTTCTTAGTCATTTACTTGTGCTACTTAGGCAGGAATAGTAAGCACAGGATATGGGGTAACAGATGGTTGCTGATACATATGTTTATTACATCAGAATTAATATGTCTGCAGCGGGCCATGGACCCAGACATTGAGCTGATTCAGAAATAACAGACTATTTGTGTTAAGATATACAGTAACAGAGCATTGTACTCTGTTCTTATAAACATTTAAAGCCGAGTTACATGTTTACATTTTCATCAAAAAAGGGAAATACTGACCTGTGCTTCCAAGAGAGTTGAGTCAGGCTCTGTGGAGCTCAATATGTAGAACAAATGTCAATGATACAGATTAAAATCATATCAACATCCTCAGAATGAGTTACCTACCCAGGACATTCTCTGTATAGATGGCAAATAAACTATGCTTACCTCCTGTATCACAGGAGTTCTTGGGACTCTGGTGCAAGCGGTCTCCTAGGTGACTGTTAGCAGTGGTAATGAGACCCACATTGGTGTAGCTAGAGTCCATGAATGAAGATCCATCTCTTACAGCGTTCTTCCGGGTGAGTGGATAGACAAAAAGGCGTGTTAAATACAGAGCACTGCACACAATTCAGACAAAGGAGATACGGGAACCCGACTTGATGAAAAAATATAAATGGCTTTATTCAATCATAGACAAGTTAAAAATCAAAAAATATCTAAAGCTGTTTCACACCACTACAGTGCTTTTCAAGGAAAGCCCCCCTAGTGAAGTGAAACGCGTGGGAGGTCTAGCTTTGGAAATGTTTCTATTTTTTAACATTTCTATGATTGAATAAAGCATATTCATATTTTTTCATCAAGTCTGGTTCCCGTGTCTCCTTTTTCTGAATTATGTGCCATGCCCCGCATTTTCCATTCGTTTTTACGTCCTCATCAGTCCAGATATTACATTTGAAGATTATATAAAAAGATTAAGGTATTTCAGTTTTTTACATTTGTGATCACTTTTACAAATAGTTAAATATCATCTTGCCAATTTAAAATGAGTGATTTATCAAAAAATAAATAAATATTGCCTTACCATAATGCGTATCAGTTTTTCTAAGCCTATCCCTGTAGTGATAGCAATAAAAACAGGAAACTATACTTTCATGTTGAGCTCTGCCTTCAATGGAAGAGAGACACACTTAGTGCATGCAATTGTATGTATTTTATGCTTTTATTGAGCCTCCATGAGGTAATTTTTTTATACCTGACCTCTCAACCGCCTAATAATAACATGCTGGTATTAATGACCACAATACAAAAAAAGTACTGCATATGTTATACTTAACTAATATATTGTAGCACAATATTTTGCTTTTATATGGGTTACAATCCTTGTACCTTATATAAATACAAACACTATTGGTTTAAAATAAAAATAAATAAAAATCAGCATTTCACAGATGAATAAGGCTTGCAATTCTGACTTATCTCCTAAAACTGTTAAACAGTGCAATCCAATAGTATTTACATATGTGCCTCATCCTTTTTGATGTTGATGAGCAAAACTATCTTTTTGACAATAGATAAATCACAATATTCTTTTTGGATGTATTGCTTCTTTGATCTTAGTAAGGTTGTCATTCTCCTATTGTATTCACACATCCTTTATAGAAACTGAGGAGTGAGGACAAAAATGATATCTATTGAAGTGGAGCAAAAGCTTTTATAAGTCACACGATTGTTCACTGAAATGATAGGAATGGCATGGTTCATAGACACAGTCTTGTTATTTCATCCAACAGTACAATTATGTCTATTTTCTTTTTATCAAGCATGTCACTTATTTGGCTACATCCTTTTCTGTTCACTTAATTCTATTTAGGTTATCTCTTGTTTTTGCAGTTGTCAGAACACCTGGGGGTTGTTTTAGATGTTAAAAAAAGGTTTGTGTACCTCTTCCCGCAAGAACAACACATTACTAATGAACTCATCATTGTGCTTTTTTGTGTTATTTGATGTTATTTATTTTTTTTCAACTTTGATTTTATTGGTTTTTAACATGCATACATTATGCCACCAACCATTGTTCGGAGTGTCAAATTTTAACCATTTCCCTTTTCTAACAACACTAAACACCTACATGACATCGACTTGGGGCTACGTACGAATACCCAACAAAATGAACTAGACATTCCGGACAATGGATAGTTGGGGGGGGGAGGAGGGGGTTGGAGGGAGGAAAGGAGGGAGGAAGGGAAGGGAGGGGGTATGGGAGGACAGCAGTAGATGTGGCGTTCTCTTTTGCGGGTTCTTCCAAGGTTCCTGGTGTTTCTCCGTTTCTCAAAGTACTTTTCACCTTATTCCCTTCTTCCTATCTACAACCCTATCTGGGATGACTGTCTCGTGTGACCTACCTGTCCGTTTCTATGTGGTAACGGATCCTGCGTTATCAAAGGAGAACGCACTCGAAACTATCATTGTAATATTGCGGAGACATCTACCCCGGGGATATCTGTCTGCGCCAGCCATGGCGTCCAGACTTTTAGAAAATTTATGCCAGTGTCCTTGACCATACTCGTCAATTGTTCCATCTGACAGACGTACCAAATCCGATTTCTGATTTTGGGGATTACTGGTAATTCATTCTGTTTCCACAATGCTGCGATCTCGCATCTTGTGGCTATTGTGAAATGTGCGATTAATTTATGTGACGCATTTGACAGACTCTGGATCCGTCTGCCCAATAGGAACATCCACGGGTCCAGGGGGATCTCCAAATTGAGTATCCTTTGTAACCATTCTCTAATTTGTTCCCAAATCGGGATCACTTTTGCGCAGGACCACAGCATATGTTACAAATCTGCTCTCTCCCCGCATTGCTTTGGGCAAAGCGGGAGTATCCTTTGACAAATTTAGCTAGTTAAACTGGGGTGTAATACCAACGCATAGGACTTTATATGCGTTCTCCTTTAATGTGGTACAGATCGAACTTTTGGCTGCTGCCTGCAGGATCCTATCCCATTCCTCGTCTTCTAATGTCTCCCCTAAGTCTGTCTCCCACTGTCTCATGTAGCTCAGTTTTATGTCATTAGGAGTCTCAGGACAGATCACTTCCCTGTACATTCTAGATTTAAGTCCCCTTGTGTCTGTTCCTCTGGAACACAGCTGCTCAAAATTTGTTCGTGCTGGTCTGATTGGTGATTTGTTATAGAAATCTCGGATCTGGAGGTATCTAAAGAATTCCTTGTTTGGTATATCCTTTGTGGACTTAATTTGTTCAAATGTTTTTATAAATTTTCTCCCCTCCAGATCTTTCAATCGTGTAATGCCCGATTGTATACAAATTAACAAATTATTTCTATTCAGCCCTGGTGCGAAATCTGGATTACCGATTATTGGAGTCATTAGGGAATGTTTTGAAGTGAGTTTACACCTACAGTTTTTTTAGTGGACCCATACCTTCAATGAATTGACCATGGTCTGGAGCGGCAATTCCATTCTGTTTACACTGTTCTTGGGTAGCCAAATCAGGTTGTGCAGCTCTACTGGTGCACAGCAATTTTTCTCCAGCTCGACCCATCTCCGTAATTTCGGGTCTGTGTGCCACTGGATAATTTGCCTAATTGAGCCGCTTTATAATACGCTAACAAGCAAGGTACCGCTAGTCCCACTCTCGTTGTAGGCCTCTTCAAGATACCTTTTGCAATTCTAGGGCTCTTCTTGTTCCAGATAAATTTCATAATTTGTGACTGTAGGGAGAGGATGTCCGCACTCACTAAAGGTATAGGTAGACTCTAACATCCTTGGGAGGATATTCATTTTCACGCTATGTATTCTCCCAATCCAGGAGATGTCACCTTTCATCCATGTCCTGAGATCCTCCCCCAATGTCTTAATTAATCTAGGGTAATTTGCTTTATACAATGTTTTCTAGTCCCTTGTGATGTGCACCCCTAAATATTTGATAGCGGAGGCTTGCCATTTAAAATTAAAGTTTATGTCTATTAATTTTTCCACCTCTTTGGGCAGATTTATATTCAGGGCTTCTGATTTGGTCTGATTGATTTTAAATCCCGAAATTTGGTTGAATTTTCCCAGGATCCCAAAAGTATTGGGCAGAGATATGAGAGGTTTGGACAATGTTAAAATCACGTCGTCCGCGTACATCGCCACTTTGTGACTGATCACCTGTTGGTATTCCTGCTAAATCTGGACTGCGCCTGATGTACGCCACCAGGGGCTCTATACAGAGGGCGAACAGCAACGGGGACAGGGGGCAACCCTGTCTTGTTCCGCTACGAATATTAAATTGTTCTGAGGGGAAGCCCTGATGTCTCACCCTTGCCGTCGGGCACTCTTACAGTGCTAAAATGGCTTTTAGCAGGCGTCCCTCAAAACCAAATACACTCAGTGTCTCTTTTAAGTAGGGACAGTCTATCCTATCGAATGCTTTCTCTGCATCCAGACTTAACACCAGGGATTGGATGTTTCTCTTTTTGGCCAAATCAATCAAATCTATTATCCTCCTGGTGTTGTCTGCCGCCTGTCTGCCTCCGATAAACCCTACTTGATCTGTGTGAATTAATCTGGGAAGGACGTTACCCACCCTGTTTGCTATAACTTTGGAGTAAATTTTAACATCCGAGTTTATCAGTGAAATGGGCCGGTAGCTCTTACAGTCTGCCGGGTCCTTACCAGATTTGTGGATCAATGAAATCGAGGCCTGTAGCATTTGTGTTGGGAATCAGGCCCCTGCCAGTATCTCGTTGAATAATTTCAATAGCTGGGGTGCCAATAATTTAAGGTACTTTTTATAATATAAATTAGAGAAGCCATCTGGCCCTGGCGCTTTAGCTGGTTTCAGGGACTTTATTACCTCTGCTAATTCTACATACGGTATGTAAAACCCCCCTGTAACGCTTCCTTCTCATCTCTGCTCAAGATGGGTAGCTTTGCCTCTGTCAGAAATGTTTTAAGCATCTCTTTTGTTTTTTTGGTTGTGGGTTACCTTATTCCCATCATATAATGTTTCGTAATAAGTTTTAAATTCTTCTACAATTTTCCTAGGGTTGGACGTAAGGTCACCCCCCTGTGTTCTTATTGAGTGAATGTGATAATTTGGAAGCTTGTTTTTTTTTAAGCTTGTTGGCAAGTAAGGTATCTGGCTTGTTAGATTTTTCATAAAATTTTCACCTAGACCAGGCCATTTCCTTCTCAGCTTGGGAGGAAAGGAGGATATTGAGTTTTGTTTTGGTGTCTAATAACTGTTTCAAAATATGTTCCTGTTTACTTGTTTTGTGGCGGGCCGCGAAATCTGCTAGTTGATTTTCCAATTCTTTAATCTTACTCTCCCGCTTTCGTTTGCGTTTGGCAGCCAAATTCATTAATATTCCCCTGAGGGTGGCTTTATGGGCCTCCCACAGCGTGGTCTGTGATGCCACACTCCCCTCATTCTCTCTGAAGTAGTCCTTAATTCTATCACCCACTTCCCGTTCCAGATCAGGTATTTTCAATAGAAGCTCATTGAGCTTCCAGTTCGCTATAGGTCTGTCTAGGGGTATTAATGTGCATCGCAGCTCTATAGATACATGGTCAGACCATGAAATATCATGTATCTCTGTCCGAGAGACCCCCGGAACCCGTCTTTTTGACACAAGAAAGTAATCTATACTGCTGTATCTGTTGTGAGGGTGTGAATAGAAAGTATATTCCTTCACCCCGTGGTGTTGTTCCCTCCAGATATCCAGAAGTTGACAGTCTCTCAACCCCTGTGATATTGTTAGTAGGTCCTGTCTGTGAGTTGTGTTAGTCTTTGGGCATCTGTCCAAGTCAGTGTTAAGTGTCCGATTTAGATCCCCCGCTAGGATGATGTTCCCTTTTGCTACTTGACTTAATTTGTTAAAAAAGTTGTTAAAGAAGTCAGCTGCCTGTTCGCAAGGGGCATATAATGCTGCTAGCGTGATGGGGTCGCCCATTATAGTTCCTGTCACTATGACGTACCGACCCTCCGTGTCTGTGTGTGTTCCGTCTACTACTAGTGGGATTCTACTATGTACCAAAATAGCTACTCCTCGTTAGTTGATCTGCGCAGAGGCCAAAAAGCTCTGTCTGAAGTCTCTATCTACTGTAGGAATTTGGGATTGTTCGTCCTCGAGAAATGTCTCTTGGAGGAACAGAATTTCTGTGCCTTTACGTTTATAATATTTAAATGCTAACTTTCTTTTTGATGGGCTATTGAACCCTTTAACGTTATGTGAAATAAACACTAGTTCTCTACTCATCTGTACTCATCCGTGACTGTTACTCTGCTGAACTCTGCTGTCCCTTCTGCTGTTGTCTCCTTCGCTGGAGCCATACCCCATCTCTGTTTTATTCTTTTTTCCTTGCTGTCCCGTGGGAACCTGGGAAAAGGGGAACACACCAGGGAAAACATGGGGGCACATAAACACCATACAACAGACAATGAAAATTAACAGTCCTCGGCGCCATTCTTCTACCCCTATGCCCCCGAGTCCAAAGCCTTTGGGCTTTCTCCAATCCTGAAGTTTTTCTCGTGCTCTCTTGTCATCGTTGGTCTTCCACCTGAAAGCTTTAGCCCAAAGGACTTTGCTGGTAATCTGAAGAGCCCTCCTCTCCACATCCAGCCTTCGGCCCATACGAACTTCGAAGCAGGTCCTTAACTCCTGCCCCGCTCACCTGAAACTCTTGAAGTCCAAACCATCTATTAACCATTATATTAACCCGAGCTCTATCCACTATATTTTAAGGCTCCCAACTACTCTATCCCTTTCGTAGCCCTTCACTTCACTACAGGTACTCGTCCCTCTCTCCTATCTATCCTTAACTGGGAGATTTCTCATGTGCCTCCTCCTTTCTTTCCTACAATCCTAAGCAGACTCCCCTCCCCCGTCCCTCTCTCCTTATGCCTAACAGCTCTTCTCCCTTTGCCATAGCCATCCAGCTGATTATGTTGACGAAAGTTCTCTAACCCCCTCTTATCTCCCTTACCCTGACTCTTCTACCTAATTGGCCCATTCTTCCTGCTGATCTGTCCTCCCTGTTTATTCATCCTTCTATGCTGTCCCTGTCTTACTCATCTTCAAGTGACCCTTACTATTCCCTCCTTCCTCCCCTCTTATCCCCTCAGCATTCCTCCCTTCCGTTACTACCCCTCTCCCCCCCTCTTTTCCTTCTTCCTGTCCATAGCTCTTTTTTGTGTCCAAGTCTCCTGTTCTCTTTCTACTCCTGCTCCCTCTCTTCTTTACCTCTCATATGCTCCTTTGTTCCCCCCCTCCCCCCTCCCCTTCAACCTCAACCTCCGCCACCTCTCCCTCTTCTTCTACCCCCCCTCTCCTCAATTCCGTGCCACACGGTCTCTGGCACTGCTTGGCCACCTTTTGAGTCCTCCGCTTCAGCCGTCTCGGCCTTACTGACGTCAGCCACCTCATTGTTCACTGTCTTTGCCACCTCCAAGATGGCGCCCGCTGTTCCGCTCCTGGCTGACGTCTTTCCGGTCGGCCGCCATTTTGGATTTCAGATCGTGCCTAGACGGAGGTTGACGTGCTCGCTCCTGCTTCCCGCCATGTACCTTCCTGCTCCTGCGTGTCACCTTCGTTCCAGGAGGACTCCATTTTCATCACCCTTTTCCTTAAACGACCATGGCTTTGGCCTAAGGTAAGGAAATTATTTTTTTACAGGTTTTTCCGCCCGGGATCCGCTTCTACGTCTACACTGTATACCAATGTCCACTTTTGGGCTGTAGTACTTTGGGAAATGCCTCATGCCTCTTTGAGCTCTGGGTCCACCTGAAACTGTGTCCCAACACCATAACTAGGTAAACTTGGAAGTTTATTAACCTGAAACTTTACAGTTTATTACTGCTGTACACAGATCATCTCTTATCTCCCCGTGCTTTGGCAGACTTAGGGCTTTGGGTCTAAGTGGGCTCTAGGGTTGCCCCCTCCGGTTCTCCCTGAGCAGGAGCTTCTCCCAGCCCCAGTTTATGCAGGAAGGAGGGCCCCTCATCCAGTTCTTTCATGGTGAAAGATTTACCGCCTCAGGTCACCATTAATCCAAATGGGAAAGCCCAGCGATATCTGACTGCGTTTTCTCTCAGTCTCTTAGTGATCGGGAGCAGATTTCTTCTCCTAGCCAATGTTACTGGTGCCAAGTCTTGGAAAATCAGCAGCCGGGCTCCTTCAAATTCTACTGTAGGAATGGGTCTTGTCTTCTGCAGCACTGCTTCCCTGGACCTGTAGTGATGCATTTGAACTATAATGTCCCGCGGCTGCTCTGATTGAAGGGGTTTAGCCCATAAGGCCCTATGACATCTGACCATGCTTAGCAGATCTTTCGGGGTATCCGGGAGTGTGTTTTCCAGCCACCGGGCTATGTAATCTTCGCAGTCTAAGACGGACTCTGGTACACCCCTTATCCGGATATTGTTTCTCCGGTCTGTATTTTCTGTGTCCTCCTGCCTCTCGCGTAAGTCATTTATTTGATCTTGCAGATCCGCTGTTTTCCTGTCCTGTCTCTTAATTGCCTTTATTGACTGGTCCACTTTGGTCTCCAGAACTCCTGTCCTCTCCCCTAGTCCTGAGACTTCTTTTTTTAAGTCTTTTATTTCTGCCTGCATCATACTTTTCAGGTCTTTGTACAGCTTCGTGAAGTCACATTGCCTTACTGGCCTCTGTGCTTGGCTGCTCGTTTCTTCTTCCTCTCCGTCAAGCTCAGTCTCGAAGCCCGCGTTTGAATTGGGCGCCATTTCTGCCTCCACTCCGCTCGATCGGACTCTCCCGAAATAGTCTGGCAGCCCCTTCTTCCTTGCCGGTTTCGTTGCTTTCCGTGACATTTTATATGCCTTATATCCCTTCCAAGTTTATTTGTGTTTGAATTTTTTTATTTTCCTGGTTTTTATTTGCTATTATTTCAGAACGGGGCACGGCGCACTCAGCCTAAGCATCCATGCTCCTTGCCGTTGCGCATGTGCCTCCTATTTGATGTTATTTTGCAGTTTTTTAAACTTATTTGGAAAACTTTTCACTTGGTTTTAAACCTAGTGATCAATTAAATTTGGCCAGTGTACTTTTGATGCATTCTCCATCATTTAAATGTTACCTCAAAAATGTATAAACAGTCGAAATAAAGAGCTTTACAAACTAAATATAACAAATCAATTGAGGTACAGCATTTTAACATTTTCCTGAATGTTAGCTGCAGACTGTGGATTTAGAATAACACATATAACTTTGCAAGTACCAGGGAGGCTGAAGTCCAATGTTTTGACATTTCTCACTAATTGTTACAAGATAGTACTGCACAAACCTGTCACATACTATACCATAATAGACCAGTGCATAGTATATCTTAAAACTTCCCAAGCAATAGGAAGATGACTACACAGCATATTTAATAGGAGCCTATGTTTTAAACATAATTTGTTTTATATCTGTCAACATGTTGGTGTTAGAATTACACCTTCATCGAGATCTTTTATAAATATCTATCAAACAGATCTGCATGGTTGTGGTATCAATCCTCCTCCATGCCCCTGGTGGCTAGATTGCATTCAGTGCTCCACAAGAGTACATAATGCAATCTCACGCAAGACCACAAGCTGGAAGCCCACGAAGTAGCCATCACATCATGGGGTTCTAGAGTAACAACCAAATGGCACGGTGGCTATGTCATTGGGCCCACAAAGGGATAAGCAACAGAGTACCATGATTAGAACTATGGTCAGGTGGTATATTAATAATATGCATTTTTGATATGCAGTATTAGCATTTCTTACGGCTTTTCTACATACTAAAACATCAATAATATTAATAATTAAAATAATATTTTTCTTATAGTATATAGTATATATATATATATATATATATATATATATATATATATATATATATATATATATATATATATATATATACAGGCATACCCCGTTTTACATACACCCACTTTACGTACACTCGCAAGTACGTACATTTTTTTTTAGTTACACCATACCCCTGTGTACGTACACGTGCTTCGCGAGTACGGACACCAGGGGGCGGCGTGCGTGCGCACCTCCAATACAGCAACCTCCTTCATTGTGGTCCCTAACTGAGTGGGAGTGCAGGTAAAGGGGAACGGTGAACGGGGCCGGATGGCAGGGGGAAGGGGGAGATCGGGCGCGCCATCAATCAGCTGCTATAGCAGTGATTCCGCCCGCATTGCAGCTCCTGGCTTTTCTCCCTCCGTTCTCCTCCTCCCTCCTCCCTCCTCCCAGCTCGATCTGACCTGCTGCTGCTGCTGCTGCTGCTGCTGCTGCTGCTGCTGCTGCTGCTGAACGGAACGGAACTTTGCATGTGAGTTACAGGCTACGGGGGAGGAGGAGGTCCTCTTCTACTGCATTCTGTGCTTGTGTCTGAGTGTGTGTGTGTGTGTGTGTGTATATCTGAGTGTGTGTGTGTGTGTGTGTGTCTGAGTGTGTGTGTGTGTGTGTGTGTGTGTGTCTGTCTGAGTTTGTGTGTGTGTGTGTGTGTCTGAGTGTGTGTGTGTGTGTGTGTGTGTGTGTCTGAGTGTGTGTGTGTGTGTGTGTGTGTGTGTGTCTGTCTGAGTGTGTGTGTGTGTGTGTGTTTGTGTGTGTGTGTCTGAGTGTGTGTGTGTGTGTGTGTGTGTGTGTGTCTGTCTGAGTGTGTGTGTCTGTCTGAGTGTGTGTGTGTCTGTCTGAGTGTGTGTGTCTGTCTGAGTGTGTGTGTGTGTCTGTCTGAGTGTGTGTGTGTGTGTGTCTGTCTGAGTGTGTGTGTGTTTGTCTGAGTGTGTCTGTCTGAGTGTGTGTGCGTGTGTGTCTGTCTGAGTGTGTGTCTGCGTGTGTGTCTGCGTGTGTGTCTGCGTGTGCGTGACTGAGTGCGTGTGCGTGACTGAGTGCGTGTGCGTGACTAAGTGCGTGTGCGTGCGTGATTGTGTGACTGAGGGAGTGCGTGAGAGATTGTGTGACTGAGGGAGTGCGTGAGAGATTGTGTGACTGAGGGAGTGCGTGAGAGATTGTGTGACTGAGGGAGTGCGTGAGAGATTGTGTGACTGAGGGAGTGCGTGAGAGATTGTGTGACTGAGGGAGTGCGTGAGAGATTGAGTGACTGAGGGAGTGCGTGAGAGATTGTGTGACTGAGGGAGTGCGTGAGAGATTGTGTGACTGAGGGAGTGCGTGAGAGATTGTGTGACAGGGAGTGCGTGAGAGATTGTGTGACTGAGGGAGTGCGTGAGAGATTGTGTGACTGAGGGAGTGCGTGAGAGATTGTGTGACTGAGGGAGTGCGTGAGAGATTGTGTGACTGAGGGAGTGCGTGCGTGTAAGCCAAGCTGATCAAGGACCTGAGTAAGGCCGTGCGTATAGTGCCGGTGATGCCGCCCAAAAACAAACACATTGCCGCCGCCGCGTGCGCTTATAGTAAGCGCGAGAGCGGCAATGTGACGGAGCGGACTTTGGAAGCCGGGAATAATTTATTTTCAAGGGCTGTCACACCTCATGTGACAGCCCCTGAACAAATCAAATGTCCGGGAGTCTGCGATGCCGCCGCAAAGCGAAATATAACTTTCGCTAGCGGGGATGGGTGATGTCGCCGGTCGCGGGCACTATACGCATGGCCTAAGCAAGCACAGCATTGTAAAACACTGTACAGTATTGTACTGTACTGTTTTCACCAAAGTCACAAAAAATAAGTCCCAAAAATATATCAGTCAGTCAAATAAATGCAACTCACCTTCATGCCCTTTCAGTAAAAATACTGTACAATAGAAGATATGCCCTGTCCTTCATCATTCCTACATATTTTTAAAATAATTTTCCATTCATCCATGTTGTATCTGTCAGCACATAAGAAAAATCAGCTGACATTAAAGATTTTATTTCAATAAAGCCTACTGTATTTATTTTGGTTACAAATGCATTATTTACATCAGTTATGCACATATATGATGTTTGCAGTACAGTACATGCATTGTAAAGTGGAAAAAAGGTAGTGCTTCACTTTAAGTACATTTTCACTTTACATACATGCTCCGGAACCATTGCGTATGTTAAAGCGGGGTATGCCTGTATATAGTATATTGGCCCCCTGCAGACGCACTTACCAGAACTCCCTCCTACTGTCTCTACCTACCTACCAATTAGACTGTAAGCTCCTCGGGGCAGGGACTCCTCTTCCTTAATGTTACTTTAATGTCTAAAGCACTTATTCCCATGATCTGTTATTTATATTATCTGTTATTTATTTGATTACCACATGTATTACTACTGTGAAGCGCTATGTACATTAATGGCGCTATATAAATAAAGACATACAATACAATACAACAAATATACTAAGAGCTGGATTTAGAATTGTGTGCCCCTGCCCTGAGGAGCTTCCATCTAGATTTTGGATTCTGAGATAAAAGTTAAATGTATTACCCAAAATCACAAAAAAAGGTGACAATGGGATTTGAATTGGGTAAAGTGCACATATTTACATTCTTAACATTTGAATAAAAATTAAACATGAAAATGGTCTCTTAATAGTATGTGTACATATTGTATTAGGTAGAAAGCAATAAAAAACTCATAGTACATAATCATTATAGTCCATAGATACTTTATATACTGGCCAATATTTGCTAAGCAGTCTTCTATAACAAAAATTAGGAATAAGTGGAATAAATAGGAGATGGGGTGCCATATTTAATAAGCAGTCTTCTGCCATAAGACATCTTCCAACACTGAAAGTGCCATACAGCCCATTGACAAGCATGTCTTTAGGACTAAACGCCTATTAAATATGGCACCAGATCTCCTATTTGATCCATCTATTCCTAAAAATGTATATATACGTTTTCCTTTTTAGTGTGGTTCATGTATTTGTGTTGTTTATATGCACTCCTGTGTGACCACTTCTCATATCAAATCACACAAACTGTCTATCATAGTTTTAGAATTAGACTTGTACCATCACCCTATATACAGTATGTGTCATCACCTCAGTTTCTTAGATGCTTACTGGGTATACTTTATGTCCATCCTTATTTTATGTAATAATGCTAGATTTCTGTGGAATTGGGAGAAAAGAAGAAGCTGATTTTATGCTTGTTGATTTAAATAAAAAAAAGTTTTCACTTTAAAGAAAAAAGTTTAAAACATAAAATCCCAAGTTATTAAATACTACTATTAAGTCCATCTTAAGTCCCGTTCAAGTGAATGAACTTAAGTTGTGGTAAGGTTTAGCAACTTTTAGTACATTTGTTTTTTTTAAACATGTGTTTAATATTACATTCTGGATTATGAATTGTTGATGCAATATTTGAAAAACCTATTTTACAAATCATAGTTTTGACAAATTCACTGGCAACAATTCATGCCAGTATCAGAATGTTCTGTATCTGAAAATTATCTGGGGTAAAAATAAAAATTCACTGTAATGTGTGTGTGATGTATTTTATACTTACATCATCTACTTCCTGTGAGATAAAACATGTACTGTACTGTACATCATTACTTATGTATGAGTGTGATATGAATATCATGACCTTCACAGAATCGTATGGTATGTATAAAATGCAGGGAATAAAAATGAATTCATACCAATTGAACATGACAAATCTCACCATAAAATTCCTTTGAAGAAAAGTCCCAAAACTCTTTCAACATCTCAGGTCTTAACATGTCAGCCTAGATCTGTTACAGGCCAGTCTTTGTCAAGACTAAGAGAAAAAAAAACATACTACTGTAATTCTAATAATAGTAAAGAATCTCTACTTAGAATAAAAATATGTTGCATGATACCATGCAACAGTCAACATAAAGTATGAAAGTATATTTTTTAAAATAGCCTCTCCCTTTCCTTTTTGTAATCATACTTTTATGGTACTGTAAGACTTTAAAAACTAGAAATAACTTTGCAAAGCTGATTTAAGTTGTGTTGATTTTAGCTGCTTAACAAATACTATCACACATTTGTTACATTGGTGGTGATGTATTAACTGTATATTTTCACTTTATTTCAATTTTTGCAAATCTATTCCGCATGTAAGGTATTTGTTTAATTCCCTTTCACTGTCACGAATTCATGACACATATTCGTTATTTTTTAGTTGTTTTTTTGCACTAAGCACGTGATATTCACAATTGGTAAAACTCCTATTCCATACGAGAGCGCCCAGTTGCAACCCTCTTATTCCTGTAAACAATTAAGCCTGCTACGAAACATAAAATGCTGTAGGGAAATCGATTGACCTTTTTTGCCATGCACACGTTCTGTGT
Source organism: Ascaphus truei (assembly GCF_040206685.1). Lineage (NCBI taxonomy): Eukaryota > Metazoa > Chordata > Amphibia > Anura > Ascaphidae > Ascaphus > Ascaphus truei. The sequence goes on along the minus strand of NC_134484.1, from coordinate 272,900,441 downwards.
GTAGTCCATTTGTTTCTTGGTTAAATGATTAAATCAACAAAATGGTAAACTAATTAGCAAAGCTAAAATGGGAATGTACTGTATGTATGTATATACTCAGGGATTATCTATCAAAAATAAATGGTTAAACACATTCTCAGACTTGTGGGATCGGACTGATTTTCTTTGAGTCACACTGATTTGGGGTCAGCCTCACTGATTTTTAGCATCAGTACTCTCATCGACTTTAATGGAGTCTCACTGATACAAATCAGCAATTTTATATTAAAATACGGTTTCTAGCCAAAATAGTCTAAATCTCACAAAATTTTGTGCGTGGAGGTTGACACTGCTGCATCATCTGCACAATATATGCTGTATTATCAAAGAAACAAATTAAACAGAAAGCCTACTTCACTACACATATTCTTCCCCCTCCCCTTTATGATCATTAGCCGATCAGACAGTTTGTTTCCAAACCTGCTTCTAGTACAGTATGCTATTGTCAGCACGTTTTGCTTAAGTTCCTTTGCACAAATGATACACTAATGACTACAGATTTCAAATTCCGAGGGAATATGCATTAAAGAGAAGTCTTACAGTATTTCGAAAAAGCAGATGTTTTATTTTCATCAGAAAGATTGTAGTTTTTTTTATAATAGATTCCCATAGAACAATAGAAAAGTGATGAACACTCAATTTGATACTTAAAATATATTTATAACTAGAATTAACACAACTCCTAATTAATTATTAGTGTTAATTGAAAATTACAGCATATTTTCTTGGTAATGTTCAATTAAAAATATTTGCAATAAGTTTGACAGTTAATTGTAACGTACTGTAAATTATATTTAATTTGTTTAGAATAAAAATGTAGGCCAAGAGGAAATGGTATAATAGTTATTATTAGCTTCTCACAATTGTATTAAATGTGTTTAAATCTATACTTATCCTTTTGTTGCAAATTCACACATGCTCACAGATTATTCTCATCTTTAATCAGAACTTCCACTGTATTCAACTAATTATATTGCAAAGATATTGCCCACTGTACATTTATTTGTAAGATATATAAGCAAAAGATCAGCATATCTTTGGGCCATTTCTAGTTAGTGGACCTTAACAAGTGAAATGTCTTAGCACCACATAGTATACTGTATATAAAACTGGAGACAATGCTAAAGTGGAACTCCTCCTCCTCCTCAAATTAAAAAAATTCACCCATCTCTAGATTTTGGTGCCTGAGGTATATGAAGGCATAGTGAGTTACCAAATAAGATACTGGGCTTACAATGGGAAGAATGAGTTCTTCCAAATCCATGTTAAGAACTGGCTTTTGTAACATTACCTACTGTATTGATTGGGTTCTTGTCAAGAAGCAGCCACTTGATAAATAGGAAATGTTCTATTTTAAAAAATATATATAAAAAATATTTTATTATTTAGTGCTGTCGGCGTACACAGGGCTGTACATATATTTAATGCCTGAGGCACAAGGAGAGAGTGACTTGTCCAAAATTACAAGGCACTGAGAATTAAAGTTCACTTCAAATGCAATATTTTTTCCTAAGCTTCTCCATCAGCCCAAGGAAATCCAGTGTTTTTCTGATGTGGACCAGCGACAGACTTCAATCTAGAGGCACATTGGTTGCTCCTAAAGGCCCATAATTACTAATGTCTGTTAGCCTATTTAACATGAATTCATCCTAGGTTAATGTCCATTAATCACAACAAAGTAATCACTCAAAAAACATATAACAGGATGTTAACCAGATTTTACTCAAAAAGGATGGTATTATTTTTAAATGATATGACACTTTTAGTCATAGCTAAAATGAAATAGTGCTTTTGCTAGAAGGGAAAAAAGGGGAGACAGATGGAGAAAGAAAAAACAAGACAGGGGGAGGCCATTCACACTCTTCCCCCCTCTTATTAGCAAAATACCTATTTCAGTGTCTGGGTTGGAGTAACGCCAAGACTAAAATAACGTCATGTATTTGAAAGTAACAGCATTGTTCTGAAATTAAGTGACATTAACCCTTTTCTAATGTGCTCGATTATTCCTTTTATTTTTGCATATATTTACCTATGTGAATAAGATGTTCACATAGAGAAATTAATGGCCATTCCTGTTTTAGGTAACATCATGGTATTTGCCCTGATTTAAAGGAACGTTTGAATGGAGGCCCAAGAATGGGGCATACGTTTGGCTGTTGCTGCTTTTAAGGCATTTTGGCAAAATGTATTGTGTTTAAAGAAATGCACATGCAAGCTTAGTTTGCATCTTCTAAACGGTGTTATGCAATAAGACATCTTACAGGGTATCAAATTGGATAACAAAACTTTGATAAAAATGTCAAACAATATACTTGAAAGACAGGACCACAGAAGGAGAGAGCCAAGACAATCTGGTTGGCCAAGAATTTAGTCCTGGGCCCTGGGAGATCTGTCAGCAGACCTGTTAAAAGGCTATTAGCTAACAGAAAAGTCAAAACCACTGAAAAGAAAAAAATGTCATTTACTTCCTCAAAGAAAAGAAACAATGTTCAAAGCAAATATTTTAAACATTCACAAAAACTTTGCTAGAATTTTGTAGCCAACATAGTTATGAGAAAATGGATAATGTACGCAAAATTGAACAATTTCAATTGAACTTTGATATGAGAGAAAGAGAGGTAGACGTATTTATTTATTGGTCGCCAGAGTGAGCCAGTGAGCCTTACTCAGTGGGCATTTGTGTCCATCCCACCCTGCTCAACATTTGGGAAAAGTGGTGTATTGAGGTCAGGAGGCAAAGGGTCAACTCCAGGGGACCCCCAATTCAGGTAAAAATAATTTAACAAAAAAAACACAAGCATGCAAGACTGTTCTTTAAATAGTAAGAACTGCATCTATGAAATATTTAGCACAATTTTAGTGCCCAACAAGGATCCCAAGTTTTTATTTAGAAACCTTTAACAACCTTACTACCCTCAAAAGTACTATGCACAACCCTAATAGTTATCATTGTGTAATCCTCATTCTTTATTGCTTCACTGCTCTCCTAAGCCTAGTTCTTCACTTGTTCACAGCAGTCCTGGTGCTTTTCACCTCTTCTTTTCACCTTGTTACACCCTGACCTATTACTTAACCCTGTGCATTTCTTGATATGATGTCGACTAAATTGGCGCTTCCTGGAATCACTACTATTACTTTTTGCCCTTATCCTTTACCTCCTGACATTACTCTTCCTGTCATCATTACTCATCCCAGTTCTTCTTGAAGACAAATAGAACTTAGATGATAAATCCCATGCCTTTTGTGTCAACAATCAAAGGAATGCTAAAAGCATTGTTCTGTATAGCACTTGTTAAGAATTATGATGAAAAACATCAGATTCAATTTTGAAAAATTTATTAGTGAGAGTGACAGCTGCTCTACTGTTATAAAATGTTAAGCATGTGGTATACTGCATGATTGAATTTCCTATTTTCATTTAATTTAGCATTTTGTGATTTATCTTACTACAGTAGGTTTATTTTAGATACAAATATTGTAAGCAATACTCTTTATAAACTGTTTTAGTTTCCCATGAAATAGTTTATTAAAAAGCTCGCCTTGCATTTACTGTCACTATTTTTCTTGGTCATTATTCTTTAGTAGTCATTACACATAAAAGAAAATCTGGCTTTTTATTGCAAAAGCAGTTCCGAATTAAATAGATTTTAAATCACTGTATCAGCATACTACTTCTCTCTTTCTTACTATATTTTCTATGTAATTGAATTTCTTTGCGGTAGATGGAAATAAGAGAAGCACAGACAGGAAACACATTAACACTGAATCTTACCTCTGCAATCTGTATGTATGGGCATGCATCCTGTGATAAATGAATAACATTTTATTTAGAAGACAGAATAACCCTTTCAGTGTTAACACGACATGTGTAAAACTTTATGTTAAATATGATTGGAAAAAAAAAACATTTTGAATCCCGCTGTTCTGTACAGATGTATTGACCAGCGCTCTTTTTGCAATGGTAGAGATGTGACCTGGAACATTGATCGTGTTGGAATGGTATTCTGGGCAGGCATTGCTGTGAAATCTTAATTTTTGGCATACTCTAATAAATTGTAATACTATAATGACTATTGGCATATATCATGTATTACTGATGTAGCCAGGTCCCCCCTTGGCACCCTGACCTTGCTGCAGGAGGGGGGCGGCTGCAATGGGGTGCTCGTAGGTGCCGCCGGCGCATGCGCTGTGGAGGATCGCGCATGCGCAATGCCAAAAGTTGCGGTGGCCATTAGGTACAGGCTCCGCAGAGGGAACTTCAACTCCCCGCAGTCCCAGGGGCTGCACTCCACATGGGGGAGCACAGCCAATAGGGCTACGGTATCCTCGGTCTGAGGGATAGGATACATTTGTGCACTCAGCACACCATGCCAGTCGGAGCAGGACAGAGAAGGGTAAGGATGTGTTCAGGGTGCCAGTGGCTGCTGGGAAGGCCCATAGCTAGGGACCCTTCCCCCAGTAGCTGCTTATAGAAAGATTACAGCACGCTGGTGATAAGGCACATGCGGCGTGCCTGGACTGCGGCCTGTGGTCTGGGACCAGACCACGAGGTCACTTAAAGAGACTCTTAACAGGGATACAATCCAGCGGGAGATTCCTCCGGAGATGGACGCCTGAGGAACCGGTAGACGTGGCGTGGGATCATTCTGTGGTCCACGGATCAACATCTTCAGGTTGTCCTGATTTGGACTGAAACCAGGAGAGGTACCATGTGCACCAACAGCCATACACTTTGTGGGTAGTGCTACCACACACAAACACTCTTTGGGTTGGCCTGTCTGTGGCCACTAACAGGTTAGGTGCCCAGGCACCTCCGTACTTGGGGGTTCGACCAAGGGGGGTGTTATTGTGGGGCGGAGTACTGTGTGGGTGCACCCTTTAATGGCCTTGTTATTATCACCATTATTCGTTATATGCCAGTAAATATAAGTTAGCCATACTGTGTGTGTATTCTTATCTGTTCCTGGTGGGTTCCTGTGAGAGGTTATCCTACTGCATTAGGAACTCTCTCAGGTGGAGGCACAGTGTGCTAGTGAACATGTACACCCCAGGCTCCCAGTGGTGGAAGGCCTCCTGTTTGCCACTCATGTAACAGCAGCACGTGTAGTCCCTTAGGTCACATGGAAAGAGGGCTACACTTATAATTAAAAGGGCTGCTGTTTGTTAATTGAATTGAAGTACTTTTAAATTCAAAAGAGATTATATGGAAGGCCAAATGTGTTTAGAAAAAGAGTCTATGGAAATAGCTGCATTGCAGAGAGTAATTATGAATTTAGGTTCCAGTTTCTGGGATTTTCCATACTGTATGCACTACAACAATTCCACTGAATTAAGTTAAAAACTATGTTTTTTGTTTTTTTTTAATGTTTAAGAAATGTTTAATAATCTCAAACAAGATATTATTTACCAATATACACTCACTGAAAACTCATTGGGAAGGAGAAACACAAAGTTCTAGTAAAAGCATATTTAAATCTAATAAAAATATAACCAAGATGTTGAAATCAATGGTAGAAGACGGTTTATTAAATTGTTTATCACAAATTTTTGATTGAAGTTGAAATCGGGGTATTTGAACTGGTAAAAAAAAGTAAATTGCTAAATGCATTGTTTTACACCAGAGAGCGGCCCCCCTAGAAATGAGCTGGGGGGCCTCCTGACCAGGGAGCTAGTCTCCACCTCTCAGGTCCATCCCCTCACCTCCCTCCCCTCGCAAGGGGAGGGGCTACAAAACGGGCTACTTAAAGCCCAGCTGGCGGGGAGCACGGCCTGTTTGCTGCCCGTCAGCCGCTTACCACCCACCCATCCCTTTATAAAAGAATAGTGTAGGAAAACCATAACACCAATACGTAGCTAATTGTCAGCAGTTCCATTGTATTACCTGCTATGTTTACATGTGAATATTGTATGTGATTATATGTATGTGTTTGGGCGGAGGGGGGGGATTGATTGAAATGTAGGCCATGTTTATTTGTTAACATACAGGGTTGGTACCATAGGTCTGCGGGGACCTATGGACACCACCTGAGGACACCCCGGACACCCGTGCGTACCACCCGAGGGCCTTAGACACCTGTGTAGTTGACCCGGGGTCCCCCAGACACTTGCGGGCCAACACGTGGACCTCATTGTGGCCCACGATAACCCGCGGGGACCACCTAGAGGCCCAGGGCGCCTGGCGGGAACCACCCGTAGACCCCCAGACCCTGTGGGCACCCCCCTCTGGTGCACTGTGGGGCTTGTGGCCTAGGACGTGGGTTTTGGGGCTGTTGTGTGTGTGTTGTTTTTATTGTGTGTAGTGGAAGGGTGTGAAGGGGTATTAGCCCAAAGGTTGGGTGTTTAGACCGTGCGGGTAGGTAGCGGTAGGGTTAACCCCTTCATTACCTTAGCGGTGGTTAAGCCCAGCTGCAAACCCCTCCACCCCTCGCAAGGCCTAACCACCCACCAAGGGCCAAATACCCCTTTCACCCACCCCAGCTACCCACAATTAGCCTGGCAGGGTGGTTATCCCCTTCATTGCCTTAGCGGTTAGCCGCTAAGGTAATGAAGTGGCTGTAAATGCCTTTTTCCTGCCTCGGATGTATGACGGGGGTCCCGGTGCTGGTATTAATGTGTATCAGCTCTGGAGTCTCCCGGCATCAATCCCATGCAGGAAAAAAGCCCAATATTTTCAAAGTCTCGACTTATCGCCGCTCATCGACGCATCTCCCCACCAATCTGCCAAAATGTTGTGGCGTATTGAATTGGGGATAAGATCGCCATTTTAGGGCCGCGATAGGTGGCGATAGGCGAATCACGGTTACTAGAATGGCGAGTGTTTATGATCATTCTCAAAATTGGCGATAAGTGGCTTATCGCCGCTCAGTCGGTGATTTGATTTTGGTCATAAGATTTTTCGGCGATACAGGCCGTTATCGCCCACTTATCGTGGCTTACTGAATATGAGCAGCGATTTTGGCCGATAAGTGGTCGATAAGTGCCTTATCGACGCTTACTGAATGAGGCCCCCTGTCTTTATTCATACGTTCCACGTGGGTTTGGGGCGGGGTGGGAGAGGGGAGCTACCTTGCAGTCTCCCTGGTCATGCAAATTCTGTGTCCACCCTCATTGGCCTTGTGCTGTAAAAATAAATGGGATGAAACGCGTCAGAAGTTACCTGGCTATGTGAATTTGTTTTTTCAATAAATTGGCCGTTTTTTCTTAGAGCTGCGTTTGGTTACCTCTTTTTTTCCCCCGGTGCACCGCTTTCCCTGGCTTCCTTTATTGTAGGAGGTGGTCTCCGGAGCAGAACCTCTTTGATTTGAGGTCCTGGGACCCCCTGCTTCCAAAGATACAGGCCCCTTTTATGGGGTGCCAGTTTCTCGGGAAGCAGGGGGTCCCCGGAACTCAAATACATGAGGTTCTTCCCTGGAGACCCCTGCTACAAAACAGTAGTATTAAAACCCAAATAACAATTTAAACATCCCTTAAAGTGACATCACATCCTTTTTAACTAATGTGACTTATCACATGGTACAGCAACCTGGTATAGCAACATGTAATACCATGTGATATAGCCATGTGGTTTTAAGGATGTTACATACCTCCCTTGGAGATGACGTCACATCCTTAACAAACAGAAAAATAAAAGAGGCGTGCACATGATGCAGCATCCAATCAGATTGGTGCTGTACCATCTGACCTGAAAATGTGACGTCACAGGCCATATATAAGGCCTTGATGTCTCATTTTACCTCAAGAAGCTGACGAGACAACATTGTGTTGTGGATTTACCACGGGGCTATGGATTGACAGATGAAGATAGAAGATTAAAGAAAAGAAACAAATAATGGCAGATGAAGAAAGAAGACGGCGATAGAAGATAAAAGAAAGAAGAATTTTGTTACCTGTTCCGGATCTTCAAGAAGCATGTCGTTGGATTAACTTTGATGACGTCGCGGTACGAGAGCTTGCAGAATCGCCGTGATTCGGAGGGTCAATGCTTCCAAAGGCAAGAAAAATATTGAATGTTTGTAGATGTGTTTTTTATTGTATTTTTTTATTTTTATGTTTTTCATTGCCCATTGACGGATAATGTATTAATCTGTGCCCGTACAGATAAATACAGTAACAGTCAATGAATTTTTTTGGCAATAGCATTTTTTCTATTGATTGTTGTTTATTATTTGTCTGTTTATTGTTTGGCTTAAATTGTTTGTAATTTGGATGGCTTGTTTTGATTTCATAATCCTAATGTTTAGTGTTTTTATTAAATTATTTTTTGTGTTGGCTACTAGTTTTAATTGATTTGTTGCCTGGTGGTTTTATTAATTAATTGATTTGTTGGCTAGTGGTTTAAATTCATTCACTGTTTTGTTGGCTAGTACTTTTATTCACTTAAATGTGGTGTTTTGGTGCTTCTGTACATGTTTTATTATTGTGTGTTTTTGCATTCATGCAGTGCCGACGAGTATTCTAAAACAAACCTGGGGCAATCACCAACAAGACCCAGGTACATGCTGGGTACATGCTGCAACATTCCAGTGACATTTCTGCAGACAGACTAATGGCCCATCGGATTAACAGCTGAGGTCCCAGGCAGTCCCATTCAAACTGCCAGGGACCCCTGCTGTGTTAATCCAATGGGCAATTAGTCTCTGCAGAAATGTCACTTAAATGTTGCAGCATGTACCCAGCATGTACCTGAGTCATGTTGGTGATAGCCCCAGATTTGCCCCAGATTTTCAAGGCAAGTTTTAGAATACTCGTCAGCGCACCTGTAAGGTGACCATTGGCTACTATAGTGGCCAATCATGCCCATATTATATGGGTATGATGTATCACTATGTCAATCGATGGGTACAGGGTGGGTATAGTGGTTCTGGGTTGGGTGGTTAGGCCTCTCGGGTGGGTAGCCGGGGAGGGTGGTTAACCACATAATTACAATAGCGGTTATTATCTGCTAATGTGATTAAGGGGTTAGGGGCCATTAGATTTTTTTTTTCTTGTATTCTTTCTGGCAATGGAGGACATGGCCCTGCAGTATGCTGATAAGGATTCCCTTCATGATGTCAGGGGTAAGTAGAAAGGTTTATTTACTTTATTTATGTTGACTGGTTAATGTTTTATTTAAAATGGGCAAATTAGCTATTATCCATATCTGGATAGCCTTGAAAAGCTAATCGTGGCTACTAGATTAGCACGAGTTTGAAAACCTGCTGATAAGTGACTTATCGCCGCTTGTTTGGCGATTTTTTTTCTCAGAAAAAAATTGCAGAAAAAGGTCATTTTTCGTGACATCGGGGCTTACTGAATAGCAGTAGGATTTTTTGGCAAAAAGGCCTCGATAAGTGGCTTATCGGCGCTTAGTACACAGGCCCCACATTGTTTGTTAGTTTCTTAGCGAAATTAAACTATATTTTTGGGAAATGCATGCAAGCTACCAAAAGACATACTGTGGCAGCATCACATCCATAGCATATCTTACAACATCTGCACCAATTTAAATATACTGTATCACCTCATATCATCTCATATTAGCAGTAATATGCAAATCACGTATACTCACGAACTGTACCACTATATCAGGTAGAAAAAGGGTGGAGTGTATAAGAAAGTATACAAGTTGAAAAGTGCTTGTCGTGACAATTTTACATTTATGAAATAGGTCAAATTTTTTCGGTTTTTTTCATACCTATTTAGTGACTTTGATTATTTGGTATAGAACAATTTACAAATGCTTTTTCTTCTAAATAAATTCCCACACTTACTGTACATCCTGACGCCAAAATAAATTATCGGGTTTCTAGTTATTTAATCAGAAGGGTTTAAAATCCTGAATTTAACATTTGCAAAAAACAAAAATAGAAAATGAAATTACTTTTGCATAGTTATAGAGAAATAATGAGAGAAATACTGCAGTCAGGCCACCAAGGGGTGGGAGATCCAGGACAACTGTCCTAGGTCTGGTCTGCTGTTCATGGAATTTAGGTCTTCCCTCTGCCTGGGCTCATCCCATGCAGGCTAGGTTATTGCCCCCACACTAAGAACCCCTGCTAAACATGCATTTCTATGCCCTCTGTTCAACAATCCTGAAGAAAAACAGTGCAAATTGACCTTTTCGCTGCCCTATTAATGTACTCAGGTCAATGTCACTGGCACACCAGAGGCCCTATGGAAATACCATGGACATCATCAATGAAATGATTGTTTTCTAGGGGATGATCAGGCTCACTGCTTCACCTTAAATAAAAGAGGAGTGTGCTCCGTTATCATTTTTATCATTGGTAGGTAGTCGTGGCAATGTGATTAGTACCTATGAAATTATTTGGCCGTAGATCTTGGACACTTAGGGCCACAGTAACAAATTTTTGTTAAGTGACTTCATGTAAAGTTGACCTAAGTTACCATCATGTTATGCCTTACCGCATATTTGAAATATTGTAAAATATTGTTAACTCAGGTTTTCTCCTGCAAAGAGCATTGCCTTAATTATAACAGTCGTTAGTGATAATGAGATGCAAAAAAGACATTCTTCCTAACAGCGCATAGCCATCAAAAATTGTCAGGATTACTGCAGGCTCTCCCTCTCTCCTCTCCCTCTCCCTTCTACTCCTGCCTGTCCCTATCTCATCATGGGCACTAATTTAACAGAGTTTTGTGGTCCTGACCCCGAAGGTTAAGAAAGGCTGTTTGTAACAATACAAATTTGAGTCGTCGCTATATTAATGAAATGATATATGCAAACAAAAATAATTGCTTTCTCTTTTCATGGCAATGGATGTCTGTTTCTCTCATCATCTAATAATAATAACTTTATTTCATAAAGCACTTTTCTCCCAATGGGACTCAAAACGCTTCACAATTACAGTACATAATTGAGATGTCTTCTAAATAATAAGTCATATTCAAGTATTCATTTTTTAATGTAGGAAGACCATCAATTTTAGAGACTGCTCTCAGTGGAATACTGTGTAACATGAATGGAAATATCAAAATCTAAGACTGTTATTTTTACTAACCATCACATTAAGGTAAAACACTGGAACTGCAAGAAGGAGGCTAGTGTACTTTCCATAAAATCACTTTGGTATGCTGTATGTGCTACAGTACATGTGATCTCCCAGTGACTTTGTATGCCATCAAAGACATGCATAAATTGCTCAAGTGGATCAAAGAAGTGTGTGATATACTGTAGCTAATGATCATTTCATCTCATGGAAGTGGGATTAAAGTTTCATATATTTAGAAATGTGATTAGAAGGAAACTGTATTTTTGTTTTTTTTTAATTTTGACAAAATAGAGTTTGTAGTTATTGTAAATGACACTTAGTATTTTTAAAGTTAAGATACAATGCAATTGTTTTAAAACATGAATACTTATACTGCCGGATTTGCAAGACATTTCTTGCTCAGTTTGTTAGGGAACAAATCTCTTACTATTTATTAATTTCACAAAATGTTTGCAGATGGAAATGTCAATCGTAAAAAGCATTAATGGAAAAAAAAAAGGAACGTGCAGAGCATGACACCCAATCTAGAAACAGAAACAAACCATAGAGGAAGTCAACAGATAAGTGCAAAGAGAGACAAAAGGAACAGATAAACGAACAAACATTTAGGCAGACGACAAAGCTTATACATGAGGGTGGCTGGAGGACCAAAGATATTTAGGTGCGAGAACAAAATACCACGTAGCTCACATGACCCATAAACTGTTCTGTGGTTGAGAACAGGACAACATCAGGAATATCAATAGTTGACGAAGTGCAATCAAAATTATGCTGTTAAAAAGTTTTTAAAAATGGGGAACTTACAACAATACAGTATGTGCAAAGATGTAAACAGATTTAAAATGTTAATATGTAGACAAAATATGGAAATGTAAACATGGAAAAGTTTGTAACATTTCTAATAAGGAAAGATTATACAAAAAAATAAACATGTAGGGTCTAATTCATTGAAATTATTTGTAACATAATACAATAGGCACAAGTTATCATGTACCATTTATATGTCTGGGGTACTGGCTGAAAGTTGAATTCCTCAGCATTGTGTGTATGACTGACTATTAGCTAGAGTAGTGAGTCAAAATGTGTAGATAACTGTAATGTCTGCCCTACCTCTAATTACATAGAATTATAAAACTTTGACAATAGGTAATGGTAAATTGGCTCACTTATTGTGATATGTTCTTTTTATATATACTATGTCCAACCACACATCCTTGTGTTTGTAACTATCAATTTGATTCAGTGTTTCCCTATGATTCTCAATGTATTTTGAAACCACTTGTACAGTACTTCGAGGTTATTCTATTTATCCAGAACCATTTCAGTGAAATTGTACTTGCACATGATTCCTCCATATGAAACCTCTGCAGCTTTTATAGCATGGCTTTTCTGTATATAAAATTACTTTACATTGTTCATGCTTCCAAAGTGTATATATTCAGATTTGGAGTAGAAAAAAAAGCAATCCACTGGTTTTCCAAAGATTACAAAATGAATTACACAACCATCAACGTTTTGGTCCACTTGCAAAGATACAGTGCAAGTCATATATACCCTCTATGGGCACGTGAAACCTACATTGAAGCCTATGCTGCAAAATGCAGCAATAGGGCCGTAAAGTGAGCAGTAATAGTTGTGAAACAATGGTAGCCATAGCTACCAGAGAGAACGGGGGACAGAATCCCAAACGATGCACTCACTTGGGAATAGAACTCAAAATAATTACATTTTATTGATAATCATAAGAAAAACACATCCTAATTAAAACCTGGTATACGCGCATGTTTACCACAGCGAAATCTGGTGTGCAGTCTAAAGAGGCCTCTTTTATACCCTGGTCTGGACACTAAAGTAGTGATTCAAACAATGTTCTAGGTAAAAATGGGCCAGATAATAAAGTGTCACCTGGTGGTGATGTTGGTGTAAAGGTAGGTTCCTGCCACATATATATATATATATATATATATATATATATATATATATATATATATATATATATGTAGCTACAGTTATTGCTGGAAGAATAGTCTCCTATATTTATAGAGAGAGAGTGGGTGCACAGTAACTGCAGTTGTGATTCTGCTGCTAACCATAGCTACCAAACATAAACAAGACACGCATAGAACGGTGTAACATTCTCACAACTGTGTCTATTGGCATTAGGTGCAAAATACTGATACAAGAGAGTAAGCTAATGTATATACTATACAAAAAATGCAACTAAATGCCGGTCAACATGTGGCAAAATATGATTCAACCAGAATGTACACATGTTAAGTAAGAATATAAAGAACTTGCAATGAGGCACAAATAGCGCTAAGCTATTACAATACAATATGTTAACAAGCAACATATGTGTATAAGTGTATGTAACGGATTTTCTGACCTAGTCTGACCCACCCAATCTCACATTGGCCCCTGTGGTCTAACCAGTCCCCATTACATGGTTGTGTCTGGTGGTGCACCTGTTGGCAACAGGACTCCTGAGTCTCCCGCATGATGTTGTGTGGGGATTACCAACCCAGACAGGCAACTGAGGTAGTGTACTTGAGTCCTACCTAGATCCAGTGCAGCGCCTCCACCTCATCAGGATCCCTGCGTCCGCATGGGGATGATTCTGATGAGGAACTCCTCTGTGGTGCCTTCCTCTGCAGAGTAATCCCAGACTCACACATGAGGGTATCTCTATTCAAGGTCATCTTTATTGCCATGGTGGTATGGGCCAGCTGCCCCTCACAGCTATCAGCTTAGCCGCTCATTCCTTTGCTGCACTCCATCTGGAAAGTTCCTCCTTCTCCTAATGGAGTTGCTTTCCACCTCTCCCCTTAGGGAGATTCAACAGCTTATCTGTCTCTCTGCTCAGAGCTGCACAGACTCGCAGCTAGCATGAGACTACTGCAACACTGTTGCAGACCTTCACGTGCCTCTTACTGAACAGAGGCAGCACAACACAGGAAACCGAACTACTAACTTTAGGCAGTGCTGTGTCTTATATCACCTCAGGAACAGGCACATCTCTGATGTCACTAAGGGTGGACACCAAGCATGTTGTCACTTCCTTTGGGACATATGACACCTCACCAGGGTTTGAGGGCAAACCTCCATGATGACTACTGGCAATCCTGCATACTTACCAGGTTTACTGCCAGCATGAAATGGAGACCGCGCTCGTCTGTAATCTTCACGGGGAATCTTCAGAAAGGCCTCTTCTCCCGCTGCTCCTTCTCCCTCCGGTGATCAGCCGGCCACAATCAATCCAGAATACAAAACAAAAGGGGAGGTGGAGCGCAGAGAAAAAGAGAATGCCAAGGTAAGATGAGGTCATATTATTAAAACAACACTGCACAGTATTACTTACAATTAGTTAAAACCGCATGCATGTAGATGCTCCCACAAAGGTCTGTATAGAGCGTCAGTTAAACTCCCCCTGCCCCGACTGCAATCCACTGCTGCAGATTCTCACAGGGTCCCTGACCCGGAACCAGAAGTACAGCAACACAAAGGTGGTAGGCGGGCTCTCAAGCTAGGTCAAGGGCTATGGCAATAGCAGCAAACACTAGCGAGATGACGGGGGAATCCTAACAACTACTATATGGGGAGAATCAAACGTGCTAGAAACTGCACTCCTACCCAGGAGTGCAACTCAAAAGTAATGAGCAAAACCTCTACGCATTTCGCGCATTACAGCGCTTCGTCAGGAGGTATTAGGGCATTGCAGGAGGTGGTCTTATATGGGTCACCACCTGATTGCCCAACACAAAAAACATGTGTAGAACATGGTACAAATTACTTCCTAATGGTAAATGTGACTATTGGTATATACACATACATATATAAGGACACAAAACATACACATATTACCTATAAACAATATATACATTGATAACTGATGCTATATCTAATAATATTTACAACAATGATTTAAATAATGATTTAGATAATGATTTAAATAGCTGCCCCTTATTTATCACTTGTGTTACATTTTCCATACTATTGCAATTAAACCTTAAAACCATATACTTCATAATCCTAAAAACCAATATTGAAACAATTTACCTAATACAAAGAATCCACATCAATGATTATATTTAAAAGGATTATCTATTTCTCATTTTAGGAAAGGATTTAATTCTATCATCTCGTTAAGGCCACCTGGGATTTTACTTTTTAAAGTATAGATCCAATATTGTTCTCGTTGGAGTAGTTTTAGTTCCCTATTACCTTTCCTAATATCTCTTTGTATAATTTCCAAGCCTCTAAAATGTAAACCCCTTGTTTCTCCATTGTGGTGCTCTAAAAAATGTATTGCCAAATTGTGTACTTTCCTCCCTTATTGAATATTTCTTTTTGCATTTTTTATACCATTGATGTGTTCCCCAATTCGTACTTTTAGTGGGCAAATTGTTTTTCCAATGTAGTATTTTTTACACGGGCAATCGATTATATAGACCAAATGATTTGTTTGACATGTAATGAACTGATTTATTTTGTACGTTAGTCCAGTCTGATGGTCTTTAAAAACTTTCTCTGGAGACATATATTGACACATCACACATTTGCCACATTTATGATTGCCCATCGGTTTACTTAAAAAACTTTCTTTTACAACAGATGTACTCTTTGATTCTTTTAAAAGGCTTGGTGCTAAAATACTTTATAGGTTTTTAGCCCTTCTAAAAACTACTTTCGGTTTGTCAGCTAATTTATTATTAAAAACAGGGTCCATTAGTAGAATATTCCAATGTTTATTGATTAATGTCTTTATCTTAGATTCTTGTTTAATAAAATCAGTGATAAAAAAAGGTGTGGAATTTTCTTGGACTTCTAATGTCTTCTTTTTGGGTATTAATAAAAGTATTTTAGCACCAAGCCTTTTAAAAGAATCAAAGAGTACATCTGTTGTAAAAGAAAGTTTTTTAAGTAAACCGATGGGCAATCATAAATGTGGCAAATGTGTGATGTGTCAATATATGTCTCCAGAGAAAGTTTTTAAAGACCATCAGACTGGATTAACGTACAAAATAAATCAGTTCATTACATGTCAAACAAATCATTTGGTCTATATAATCGATTGCCCGTGTAAAAAATACTACATTGGAAAAACAATTCGCCCACTAAAAGTACGAATTGGGGAACACATCAATGGTATAAAAAATGCAAAAAGAAATATTCAATTAGGGAGGAAAGTACACAATTTGGCTATGCATTTTTTAGAGCACCACAATGGAGAAACAAGGGGTTTACATTTTAGAGGCTTGGAAATTATACAAAGAGATATTAGGAAAGGTAATAGGGAACTAAAACTACTCCAACGAGAACAATATTGGATCTACACTTTAAAAAGTAAAATCCCAGGTGGCCTTAACGAGATGATAGAAATAAATCCTTTCCTAAAATGAGAAATAGATAATCCTTTTAAATATAATCATTGATGTGGATTCTTTGTATTAGGTAAATTGTTTCAATATTGGTTTTTAGGATTATGAAGTATATGGTTTTAAGGTTTAATTGCAATAGTATGGAAAATGTAACACAAGTGATAAATAAGGGGCAGCTATTTAAATCATTATCTAAATCATTATTTAAATCATTATCTAAATCATTATTTAAATCATTGTTGTAAATATTATTAGATATAGCATCAGTTATCAATGTATATATTGTTTATAGGTAATATGTGTATGTTTTGTGTCCTTATATATGTATGTGTATATACCAATAGTCACATTTACCATTAGGAAGTAATTTGTACCATGTTCTACACATGTTTTTTGTGTTGGGCAATCAGGTGGTGACCCATATAAGACCACCTCCTGCAATGCCCTAATTACTCCTGACGAAGCGCTGTAATGCGCGAAACGCGTAGAGGTTTTGCTCATTACTTTTGAGTTGCACTCCTGGGTAGGAGTGCAGTTTCTAGCACGTTTGATTCTCCCCATATAGTAGTTGTTAGGATTCCCCCGTCATCTCGCTAGTGTTTGCTGCTATTGCCATAGCCCTTGACCTAGCTTGAGAGCCCGCCTACCACCTTTGTGTTGCTGCACTTCCGGTTCCGGGTCAGGGACCCTGTGAGAATCTGCAGCAGTGGATTGCAGTCGGGGCAGGGGGAGTTTAACTGACGCTCTATACAGACCTTTGTGGGAGCATCTACATGCATGCGGTTTTAACTAATTGTAAGTAATACTGTGCAGTGTTGTTTTAATAAATTGACCTCATCTTACCTTGGCATTCTCTTTTTCTCTGCGCTCCACCTCCCCTTTTGTTTTGTTACTGCCAGCATGAGAAAGAGATATGTACACCAATTTTACACATGGCTACATGTACATAAAGAGGTTAGTGTGCATAGAATGAGCATATAATTCACCCGACTCCCACATAACAGAAGGATATGGCTCACCCAATGGAGACACAAGCAAACTGTCTATAAATGAGTTATGGTAGTAGAGGAGGAATAATGCTTTAAGCACCACTATATCAAATTTTAGCAAATAACCCTTAGATGCAATGGCAGAAATAAATTGCTACAGGGCGAACGAGAGAGTATAGATTGGTATAGTCAGAAAAATATTGTTATGGACCAATCATATATTCATGCTTGAAGGAGAAGTATAGTGTTGCTTTAAGTCTTTTGTCACAATGGCTACGTAAAGCATCACTAGAATAATGGAGCACATGTCAATACACTTTTTTGCATTATCATTTATACCCTTATGCTGGTTCTGTGTTAATCTTCTTTACTCTATATACATGGAACCTATGGGTTATTTACTATAGAGCTACATGATGAAGCAAAAACTTTTCTCATCCCTATCTCACTCCCCGGCCACGCATCTTACTCCCCGGCCACGCATCTCACTCCCCGGCCACGCATCTCACTCACCTCTGGCTGCAGGTAGGAGCCAGTGAAGGGAGAGGCGGAGAGAGCCGGAGGAGCGCTCTCGGGGATGGGGAGCCGGATGAGCGGCCTGTGGGGGGGGGGGGTTATCCGGGGAGAGCGTGCTCTGGTGGGGGGGAGGTGGAGTGCCGGGGAAGGAAGAGTGCCAGGAAGCAGGCTCAAAGGCGTGGAGTGTGTGAGGCTGCGGGCATGAAGCAGTCAGCCAGGCCCGCTTCACCCCCACCCCCCCCCTCCACGAGGGAAGGTAGCGGGGAGGTGAGCTGCGGGTGATGGGAGGGGGGGAATCCAGTGGGCCAGGCCGCGGGGTGAGAAGGAGAGTGGCCAGGTGGTTGTGCGTGTGTCGTTTCCCCACCCCCGGCTGTGGACAGGTGAGAGTGTGGCAGTTGAGAGGCGTAGGGGGGCGGGGCCGGGGCACAGACCAATCTGATTGGCCAGAGGCTGAGTGACAGACCGATGGACCAGTCAGATTGCCCATAAGTACTGCAAATATACAACGTTTTCAAATATATATATATATATATATATATATAGACATATGGAGACCAGGGGATCCTGATAGCCAAAAAGAGACAGCACACTGCAGGTATGGTATCAAAAAAGTGTATTCAGTAACACAAGGCCGCCTATATATATAATCAAAAAAGAAATAGATGATACCGTTCTGTGGCTAACAAAATGCTTTTATTTGTGCGAGCTTTCGCGATACACTGATCTCTTCTTCCGGCGATGTTAAAATGAATGAAACAAGCAAAGGGTAAACTTAAAAACAGTGTCTCTTGGAATGTTATCTGTGCTTGTCCTTCCCCGGTGTGTATGAGATTTATGGCTAGAGGTGTTAAATGGTTCCTGAAAGTAAGTGATGTAAGAGTGTGTGTGTGTGTGTATATCTGTGTGAATATAAATGAATGGAGAGCCCACAGTGTATACAGTGCTTTACAAAAGGGGTGTGTTTTAGTGGGAGTTAATATAAATGGTGTGGGTAGGTGTGGAAATGTGAGAGATAGTAGCATTACTAAAAGTGTATGTGGATACTATGTGGTCCCTATTGGTGTATAGGGATGGAAAAACAAGGAGTATTGGTATGTGTAAGAGACAGCTGTGTGTGCATACATATAGCACAGTATGTACAGACATGGTCTTAAGCGCTCATGGGGAGAGAGTTCACTTGTGTCAGTAATGACTCAAAATTTCGATCTCTGTTTAGGCCACCGTTAAGTGTCCCGAACAGTTGCATAAATTTGTATTCATGCAACCATCTCTCTTTCGGTGTTTTAAGATTACCTTTGAGTATGGCAACCCTCAGATCTTCATCTTATGGCCAGAGTCAGAGAAATGTTCGCCGACAGGACTGTCTCCGCGTGTGATGCTGTGGCGATGCAGGTTCATTCTCTTGTTTAGCCCCTGCCCCGTCTCACCTATGTAGTAGCAGCCTCCTGGACATTTCATGCACATGATGAGGTACACGACATTGCTGGAGGAACAGGTGAACCTTCCTCTGATTTTGTATTCCCGATTCCTGTGTGGTAATTGTATTGTGTCCGCTGTGTAGAGCATTGCGCAGGTTTTGCATCTTGGGTCCTGGCATGGTTGCATCTGGAGAATCAATCTGAAGAATACCAGGTAATGTATCAGTAACACTAATTTCCATTCTATCTATTTCACATCCAATGTATTGTTCACATTTGTTATGAGCAATACATTTGACCAAACTCAGTTCCAAGTGTATTTAATACAAGTGAATGTCCATTGATTCTGATACACTAAGGATTTTTTTTTATTTGATATGATTTAGATGTTTGCTATTGTGGCTTGATGATTTGTGTTTCACCTGCCTGCAACATGTTTTTAATGCAAAATGTATATTGCTATTCTCTGGGGACTATTTACTCAGGTGTGATGGGCCTTATTAACTATTAGTTGACATGTAAGTGAATGACTGACTGACTGTTTGAGCAATAATAAGTATTGTACTTTAATATAGAAACTCTACTGACCAACATTTTAAAATGATGTTTTGGGGTATAGTGCAAATTAGTTAGCTGACTTCCTAATTTGCATACTACTGTTGATCAAAAATGATCTTGTGACCTTGCAGGTCGTTGTTCCACAAATCAAATAAAATAAATAAAAAACATGAGCAGCATGTATTACTGCTTTAAACCTTTTACTTTCTGAAGCAAAATATGTACCCTGTACATTAAGAACATGAAAAAAGAAAGACTGAAATGCCATTTTTTAAAAGTTACTTTCTCTCATAATGTCATACATTTTGCAATTACATGTTGTACTGTAGCTGTTGTATAATTCATTACGCTATTTTATTTTTCATTACTGTTAACTCTCCAAAGAAGTGAAGTAGACATTTTGATAATGAGAAATCTTTGGTTAAAATTCGTGTGGATTGTTAGAAACTTCAGACATTGAGCCACAATTGAAAGAGAACCTTTGGTCAACTGACAATATAATACAGTAATATCTATCCAGTCTACTGTCTTTTATACACACTGTTTAAAAATGATTTACAAAGATGATAGAAGAGAGGAGTACACTAGAAAGAAATACTCAAGGAAAAAAAATATTTGTCCAATAAAAGGAATAGGCCAGGGAACAAAAGGTGGACTTTTTAGATGAGATTTCAAACAAGAAAAAAGGAATGGCAGTATAAAAGTATATTCCTGAGATTTAGAAGTAAAAGAGGGACACAAATTCTATATATATATATATATATATATATATATATATATATATGTAGAGGTATCAGTACCGTGTTAGCCGAGCTTCAATAATCAAAAAATAAATAGATGATACCGTTCTGTGGCTAACGAAATGCTTTTATTTGTGTAAGCTTTCGAGATACACTGATCTCTTCTTCCGGCGATGTTGTAACATCGCCGGAAGAAGAGATCAGTGTATCTCGAAAGCTCGCACAAATAAAAGCATTTCGTTAGCCACAGAACGGTATCATCTATTTATTTTTTGATTATATATATATATATATATATATATATATATATATATATATATATATATATATATAGCATAGGAGAGAATTTGTGCCTTAGAACACAGCAAAAACTTACCATGGCACCAAAACCTTTGGCCACTCCATACCACCACCACTTTTCACTGACATGGCTGTGTAGTCTATCCTTATTAATATATATTTAAGACATGACACCTCTGTGTAAAGCCTTGGTGTGTGTGTGTGTGTGTGTGTGTGTGTGTGTGTGTGTGTGTGTGTGTGTGTGTGTGTGTGTGTGTGTGTTTGTGTGTGTGTGCGCGAGTGAATGAGAGAGCGAGTGAGTGAGGGAGCGAGTGTCAGTGAGTGCGTATGAGAGTGCTCATTTGCATGTCTTAACATGGTCACTTATAAGCTTATGCTTGCTACATTTCCCAGCTTTGAGCACAGCCTGGGTTTAGATGCATAAACCGTAAACCCACCCACAGACAGCCGTTTACCTATATATATATATATATAGATAGGAAATGGCAGCACACACTGAAAAAAAGGCCTCAGCAGAGGCAGGTGTGGTGCACTTTAAAGGGTAAATTGTTACTGTCTGTACGGGTCCCTAGAGATCCAATATACCGGCAAAGCACAAGAGATAATAACAAAAAGAAGGTCCCCCTGTGGACCGAAATGTCTGGCATATTGGACCCAATAAAACACTTTTTGTGATTATCTCTTATGCTGTGCCGGTATATTGGATCTCCATGGATTCGTACAGACGAGATAGATACGATACGATACAATAAACCACACATTATTAAGGTTATGGTGGGTAAAAAAAAGTGACAAAAACCCTCCACAGTAAAGCATATAGCAAATGGAAATATTACTGTATGCTCATTTGCATGTCTTAGACAGGTCTGCAACCCTGCCTTTCACCATTATCACCCAGCACACAGCACTTCCACTGCAGCAAGGAATTCTGGGAAATGACATGCAAATGAGAACACAGTGCCACCTTTTGTCTCAAGCTCACATTACATGAACAACCCTTAAGCCAATGCATGCTGCTTTAAACACAGCTTTTAAACATAGCCTGGGATGAGATGCAAAGCCAGTAAACCCACTCACAGACAGAGGTCACAGTGTGCGATTGAGAGGTCACCCACTCACAGACACAATATTGAAACAGTCTGTCTGTGAGTGGGTGATAATGGTGAAAGGCGGGGTCCAAGACATGCAAATGAGCATACAGTAATATTTCCATTTGATATATCCCCGCCTTTCACCATTATCACCCACTCACAGACAGACTGTTTCAATATTGTGTCTGTGAGTGGGTGACCTCTCAATCGCACACTGTGACCTCTGTCTGTGAGTGGGTTTACTGGCTTTGCATCTCATCACAGGCTATGTTTAAAAGCTGTGTTTAAAGCAGCATGCATTGGCTTAAGGGTTGTTCATGTATATATATATATATATTGTGACAGAAACCAGGGGATGGTAATAAATTCCGTATATAGGGCTCCCAGGATACTAGACAGTTTCTATCCTGTTTGGCCTGGGAGTGCAGCCTTATAATACATACACTCCATCCCACAGTTTGGCAAGCGCTGGAACTGAGGGATGAGAGATCCAGACCAGAGTTTGTCTGCTGCCTGATTTCTGTCTCCTGTCATGCTAATTAGGAATCAGGTATGAAAGACTGATTTCCTGTTTGCTCTGGTCTCCCCACAAGAGCCAGGAGGCTGGAAGGCTGCTGAACTACAGAGGGGAGAAGCCTCTTCCCCAAACAGGTTCAATCTTTCTGTTCATTTGTGTAAGACTGCAAAAGTACCATGTTTTGATGTTGGAAGTGGAAAAGCCACTTCCAACCCTGAGTCAGGGATATCTAAGTTAAGTTATCGCTCAGGTGAGCAGCTTTTGTTTTGATCTGTTTTCTGTTGTATGCACTGTGGCAGTCTCAGTGCCTGGGACTGAATAAACCAGGCATAGCCTGTTTAAAGGAACAGTACGTGACGCTTCATCATTTAACCTACCCTAAAAGACCGTGTTCTAAACAGTCCCGGACAAACGACGGAGCCCCGGAGTAAGCCGTTTGTCACATATGGTGGAGAATGCGGGCAGAGCACTAGGGGGTCTGCGGGTTGAAGAACTTTGAAAAAAAAAAAAAAGTTTTTTTCATCCTCTGCAAACAAGATGGAAGACGTGGTGGGTGCGCTGGTACGCAATGTCGCTGCCCAGAAAGACGCGAATGAAACCCAGCAACAGCTGTTAATAGCCCAGCAAGAAACTAATGCAAACCAGCAGCAGACGAATGCAGCCCATCAACAGCTGCTAATAGCCCAGCAAGAGATTAATGCCAACCAGCAACAGGCGAATGCCAACCAGCAACAGGCGAATGCAAACCAGCAACAGACGAATGAAGCCCTGCAAAACGCGAATGCAAACCAGCAAGAGACAAACCGCTTGCTGAGAGAGGAGCAACAGCGGTTCGCTCAGGGCTTACAGCAGGAACTCGAGATCCTGAGGGGGACTATCAGTAACCTTCCACTGGCAGCGGCAGCCCCAGTTCCGAAAATGACCAGGGCAAGCCACTACCTTCAGAAGATGGGACCCTCGGATGATGTGGAAGCCTATCTTCTCACGTTTGAACGCACGGCACAGAGAGAGGGATGGCCAGAAGCTGAGTGGGCTGGTCTAATCGCACCCTTCCTAAGCGGCGAACCCCAGAAGGCTTACTTTGATCTAGAGCCAGCCGAAGCTAACGTCTATGCAAAATTGAAGTTCGAGATCCTCGCCCGCCTCGGCGTAACCACGGCTGTTCGCGCCCAAAGGTTTCACGCATGGTCCTTCACGATATATAAAGCCACCCGAAGCCAGATGTATGACCTCATCCACCTCGCCCGGAAGTGGCTACAACCCGAGATCAACTCAGCCAGCCACATCGTGGAACGGTTGGTCATGGACCAGTTCTTGAGGAAACTTCCCTCTGCCTTACGCCGTTGGGTCAGTCGGAGTGACCCCCACAATGCGGATGAGCTTGTGGCCCTCGTAGAAAGGTACAATGCAGCAGAAGAGCACCCGCAACCCACAGTCGTGGAGCAACCCCACTACCCGAGGTTCCAGGACTCTTCCAGAGACGGTAAAAGGGTACCGGGGTTAAGGGGCGCTGAAGAGCGGCGACCACCTTCACGCAGCACCAGCAACAGTGGTTCGCACACTAAGGGCAATAGCCAACATGGGGAGCCGGGAAAAGGCTCTAAGTGGGACACAGACTATGTACCTAAATGTGTAAATTGTCATGAGAGGGGCCACACAGCAAAAATCTGCCCACTAAATTATGAGCCCATGCAATGCAACAGCGTGGAACCTTATTCGCTGTTGTCCCAATGTATGGGCCCTAGCCCAGAGGACCCCTTGAATAACCATCTGTGGGCATTTGTAAAGGTTAATGGTAAGAGGGTTCGGGCACTTCTTGACTCTGGGAGCATGGTCACACTAGTGTCCGAATACCTCTTGCCCATTAAGAAGAAACAGGGAAACAGTTCACAAAGAGTGGCAATTTGTTGTATACATGGGGATAATCATGAATATTCCACTGTTGATGTTTTTTTTGAAACAGAGTTTGGTTCTTTAGATTTCAAGGTGGGTATTGTACCCAAACTGGCACATGATGTGTTAATAGGGACCGACTTTCCCCATTTTCTAAAAATGTGGTCCCCCGCTCAGAATAGCGCCCAGAGTTCAATAGCGGACCATAACGAAGTATTAGAAGAAACAAATCCTTTCCCTTTTTCAGAAATGGAGGTTGACGAGGGCCCAAATAAGAAGGGGGAAAAGGAGGAGTGCTGTAAAATTCCCTTCCCCATCACTACTTTGGTAGGGAATACCCCAAATCAAGATGTTGAGCAGACACTTACCACCCCAGAACCGGATAAGACCCTCGCTGACCTAGAGGTCAGTCCTGGGAGTTTTAAGAAGGCCCAGTGGGAGGACCCCACATTAGCGGTAGCAAGGGGAAATATACGGGACCAGAATAGTACTCCTGGCCAACCAGATAGGTCACTTGCTTACCCCTACTTCGAGGTAGAGAACGACCTAGTATATCGGGTTGATAAAAGGAAATCAGTTACAACTAAACAATTGTTGGTACCACGGACATTCCGTAACGTAGTATTACACCTCGCACATAGTCATCCATTGGGGGGACACCTAGGGGTGGAAAAGACAAAAGAAAAGGTTCTCCGAAGCTTCTATTGGCCTGGGGTTCTGGCAGAAATTACGAATTATTGTTCCTCATGCCCAGAATGTCAGATCACCGCCCCGTTCAAGGCGTACCGCAGCCCATTGGTACCCCTTCCCATAATAGAGGTACCATTTGACCGGATTGCTATGGATCTAGTAGGACCCCTAATAAAGTCTGCTAGGGGACATCAGCATATATTGGTAATATTAGATTATGCCACCCGATATCCGGAGGCAGTTCCCCTACGTAGCACCTCAGCTAAAAACATAGCAAAAGAGTTAGTAGTTCTGTTTTCCCGGGTCGGGATTCCTAAAGAGATTCTATCTGACCAGGGAACACCATTTATGTCCCAAGTAACGAAAGAGCTATGTAAACTCCTAAAAATCAAGCATCTCAGAACCTCAGTCTATCATCCACAAACAGATGGTTTAGTGGAAAGGTTCAATAAAACCTTAAAGAGCATGTTACGGCGGGCGGTTGATAAAGATGGGAAAAACTGGGATTGTTTGTTACCGTACCTGTTATTTGCCATTAGGGAAGTTCCCCAATCATCCACAGGCTTCTCCCCGTTTGAACTATTGTATGGCCGACACCCAAGGGGCTTACTGGATATAGCCAAAGAGACTTGGGAACACGAGGTTACCCCTTACAGAAGTGTAATAGAGCATGTTGCCCAGATGCAGGACCGCATTGCTGCAGTCCTACCCATAGTGAGGGAACACATGGAGAAAGCTCAAGAAGCACAGAGGAATACGTATAATAAGGGTGCTAGGGTCAGAATTTTTTTTCCAGGTGATAGGGTACTAGTTCTGGTTCCCACCGTGGAGAGTAAATTCCTTGCTAAATGGCATGGGCCATATGAGGTCTTGGAAAGAGTGGGAGAAGTAAATTATAAGGTAAGACAGCCAGGTAGGAGGAAACCTGAGCAAATTTACCATATAAACCTACTCAAGCCCTGGAAAGATAGAGAAGTCTTGTTAACCCTAGTACCCCCAGGTCCATCAGAGAATCAAGAAACTGACCCAGAGGTTAGCATAGCTGAAACCCTGTCTGTTCATCAGAAACGAGAGGTTCAGAATTTAGTGAGAAGAAACAAAGAAATCTTCTCTATACGGCCAGGTAGAACTAGCGTAATTGAACATGACCTAGTCTCTGAACCAGGGGTCCGAGTTAACCTTAAACCGTACCGAATCCCAGAGGCCAAAAGAAAGGCTATAAGTTTAGAGGTTAAAAAAATGCTAAAACTAGGTGTAATTGAGGAATCCCAAAGTGGGTGGAACAGCCCTATAGTCTTAGTCCCAAAGCCAGATGGTACAACAAGGTTTTGTAATGACTACCGGAAACTAAACGCGGTGTCAAAATTTGATACTTATCCTATGCCCAGGGTAGATGAACTTGTAGAGAGACTGGGCAAAGCCCGATATCTCACAACCCTAGACCTAACAAAAGGGTACTGGCAGGTTCCCCTCACAGAAAGGGCAAAAGAAAAGACAGCCTTCTCAACCCCAGACGGCCTCTTTCAGTATAAGGTGTTGCCTTTTGGCTTACATGGAGCTCCCGCCACATTCCAAAGAATGATGGATAAAATTTTAAAACCACATGCTCGGTAGGCTGCCGCCTACCTGGATGATGTGGTAATCCATAGTGAAGATTGGCAATCCCACCTTCCAAAGGTCCAAGCTGTGCTTGACGCTGTCCGGTCTGCTGGACTAACTGCTAACCCCGCTAAATGCACTATTGGTCTGGAGGAGGCCAAGTATCTGGGATATTCTATTGGCAGAGGTTTACTCAAACCCCAAACACTCAAAGTGGAGGCGATACAAAATTGGCCAAGACCAGTTACAAAAAAACAAGTAAGGACTTTTTTGGGGTTAATTGGGTACTATAGAAGGTTTATTCCCAATTTTGCAACTAAGGCAACCCCACTAACTGACCTCACAAAAGCAAGAGGACCGCTAATGGTAAAGTGGTCCCCCGAAACCGAACAGGCCTTTAGAAGCCTGAAAGAAGCTCTCTGTGCCCAACCAGTGTTGGTCACACCTGACTTCTCCAAAGAGTTCGTAGTCCAAACCGACGCATCTGAGGTTGGGCTGGGGGCGGTACTCTCCCAGGAGTCTCAAGGTGAGGAGCACCCCATCCTTTATTTAAGTAGGAAACTAAATCCCCAGGAGAAAAATTACTCCATAGTAGAGAAAGAGTGTCTCGCAATAAAGTGGGCTGTAGAGACGCTCAAATACTACCTGTTGGGGAGAAAATTCCGGTTGGTCACAGATCATGCACCCCTTACCTGGATGTGTCAAAACAGGGAAAAGAATGCTAGAGTGACCAGGTGGTTCCTAAGCCTACAACCCTTTAAATTTTCTGTGGAACACAGGTCAGGGCACAAACATGGCAATGCTGACGGGTTGTCAAGGATGCACTCCCTAATATCCATGGTCGCTCATCCCTCGAGGTCTGAGCTGGGGGGGAGGATATGTGACAGAAACCAGGGGATGGTAATAAATTCCGTATATAGGGCTCCCAGGATACTAGACAGTTTCTATCCTGTTTGGCCTGGGAGTGCAGCCTTATAATACATACACTCCATCCCACAGTTTGGCAAGCGCTGGAACTGAGGGATGAGAGATCCAGACCAGAGTTTGTCTGCTGCCTGATTTCTGTCTCCTGTCATGCTAATTAGGAATCAGGTATGAAAGACTGATTTCCTGTTTGCTCTGGTCTCCCCACAAGAGCCAGGAGGCTGGAAGGCTGCTGAACTACAGAGGGGAGAAGCCTCTTCCCCAAACAGGTTCAATCTTTCTGTTCATTTGTGTAAGACTGCAAAAGTACCATGTTTTGATGTTGGAAGTGGAAAAGCCACTTCCAACCCTGAGTCAGGGATATCTAAGTTAAGTTATCGCTCAGGTGAGCAGCTTTTGTTTTGATCTGTTTTCTGTTGTATGCACTGTGGCAGTCTCAGTGCCTGGGACTGAATAAACCAGGCATAGCCTGTTTAAAGGAACAGTACGTGACGCCTCATCATTTAACCTACCCTAAAAGACCGTGTTCTAAACAGTCCCGGACAAACGACGGAGCCCCGGAGTAAGCCGTTTGTCACAATATATATATATATATAGCCTTGGTCCCCCTTCTGTCCCCTTACCTCCCGGCGTGGCACCGGAGGAGGGGCAAGTGCCGGTTGTGTGCGGGGTATTGATTATGCGCCCGCATGTGCAGTGTGAATTGCGCATGAGCAGACTGGTTCCAGGCGTGGTGGCCATTACAAGTTGGCGCGCGCATACACAGTAGCAGAAGCTAGTGGTGGCCATCTTAGGAGAAGGGCTCTGTTGGGAGTACAGCCCCCAGAAGGCACTGGGGCTGCGAGTCACATGCCGTGCGAGAGCCAATAGGGCTGACAGAGCCACGCACAGCAGATATGGGTTTGGCGCGAATGCACGGACTGCCAGTTGCAGCCAGGACACAGAGAGGTGAGGGTGTGTGTGCAGGGTGTCAGTGGCCAATGCACTAGGCCAGAGACCCCCTATAGGCCCCAGCTAGGCCCCGACTCGCACCTAGATTTTAGTTGCTACAGGGACAGCTCCCCTAGATAGGAACATTGCCCCTGTAGTGTATGTAGTGTCGGGGACACAGCAGCAAGACGCCACGCAGTGTCTGCGGCCTGTTGTCTGGGACCAGACCCCCACCATAATAGAGACTCTCTTCGTGGTGGGACCCTCCAGCTGGATACCACCCCACGTGGTCACGCGGACACCTTCGCGGACGGCAGCATCGTGGGCCAGATGAGCCCCTTTCTTCAGTCAGCAGGTACCAGGTGCTGGAGCACCTGGCAGATACCTCAAGTGTACCAACTCAACACACTACCTGTGGGTAGCGCTACCGGACATTTGGGGGGATTTCTCCTGTGGACACCAGGGTGGTTGGGTACCCAGGGCACCTCAGTACTTTGGGGGAAACCCTGTCAGAGTGTGGACAAGGTGGTTGCGAGGCCTACCTTGTATATGTTATCCTGATATATGTTCTTAGCTGTGTTCAGTAAGCCTGTTATATGTATACTAGTGTGTGTATGTATTGGGTTCATGTTCAAGGGGTATCCAGCAGTGCTAGGATCCTTCACAGGTGGAGGCGCTGTCACCAGATGAATCAGGTACACCCCAGGCTCCCTGCAGCGGAGGATCAGGCCTCCTGTGAGCCTATAGGTTACAGCGCCCCACACATAGTCACCCTAGACACAGGGGAAAGGGGGCTACATAAAAATATATATATTTTAAAAAGAACAGCTCCAATAGAAACAGTATGGTCCGGTGCTTGCTCCATAAGCATAATAAAGATAACACTGTGATCTCCACCAGAGTAGAAATCACAAAGCAGCACTCAGGAGTTAGATACAGTATATCAAAAAAGTGTATTAAAACACAAAAAAAACACCTGTATTTTATATAAAATTCATTATATTATATTATTTAATATTTCTTTAATTATTAGTGTTTTTAAATTGTTAGGCTTTTTAAGTCAAGTGTATAATTATTTGTATATGCTTATTTGTTTTATTCTATAAACTATGATGTTATTTGACTGATTGACCATTATAGACAACCTTGGTTTCTCAGGTGCGTTTGCTTTGATGAAACTCCTGGTTCAGTTTCGTGAGGAAAAACCTAAAATATTAGAGAAGGAAACAGATAAAATACAAAATACAGCTAAACCCCGTTATAACGAGGTCCTCGGGGTCCACCCCGAGACCACCGCGTTACTAACGGGGTCGCGGAAAAAAAATGGCCGCCGCTTTAACGCATATTCATCCCGCGGGACAGGAGATGGGAGCGGGGATGTCCCTCCGGTCCCCGCTTCCCCCTGTCACCGCGGGACAGCCCGCGGGGCAGGAGATGGGAGCGGGGATGCCCCTCCGGTCCCGGCTTCCCCCTGACACCACGTGAATAGAAAAAAAAACGCTATACAACCAGTTTCCGCCGTACAGCTCCCTGCCGCGCGACCTCCCCACCGACGCCACCACCGCAACGGCAGTACTTTCTGCTACTATATTTAAAAATCGCCACGGTCTGAAGTGTAAGTGTCTGTGAGTGTGTGTAAGTGTGCGTAAGTGTGTGTGAATGTGTGTAAGTGTCTGTGAGTGTCTGTAAGTGTGTGTAAGTGTCTGAGTGTGTGTGAGCGTGTGTGAGTGTCTGTAAGTGTGTGTAAGTGTCTGTGAGTGTGTGTAAGTGTGTGTAAGTGTGCGTGAGTGTGCGTGTGTGTGTGTGAGCGTAAGTGTGCGTAAAGTGTGCGTGTGTGAGTGTCTGTAAGTGTGTGTAAGTGTCTGAGTGTGTGTGAGCGTGTGTGAGTGTCTATGAGTGTCTGTGTGTGTGTAAGTGTCTGTGAGTGTGTGTAAGTGTGTGTAAGTGTCTGTGAGTGTGTGTGAGTGTGTCTGTAAGTGTGTGTGAGTGTGTGTAAGTGTCTGTGAGTGTCTGTGAGTGTCTGTAAGTGTGTGTAAGTGTCTGAGTGTGTGTGAGCGTGTGTGAGTGTCTGTAAGTGTGTGTAAGTGTCTGTGAGTGTGTGTAAGTGTGTGTAAGTGTGCGTGAGTGTGCGTGTGTGTGTGTGAGCGTAAGTGTGCGTAAAGTGTGCGTGTGTGAGTGTCTGTAAGTGTGTGTAAGTGTCTGAGTGTGTGTGAGCGTGTGTGAGTGTCTATGAGTGTCTGTGTGTGTGTAAGTGTCTGTGAGTGTGTGTAAGTGTGTGTAAGTGTCTGTGAGTGTGTGTGAGTGTGTCTGTAAGTGTGTGTGAGTGTGTGTAAGTGTCTGTGAGTGTCTGTGAGTGTCTGTAAGTGTGTGTAAGTGTCTGAGTGTGTGTGAGCGTGTGTGAGTGTCTGTGAGTGTCTGTAAGTGTGTGTAAGTGTCTGTGAGTGTGTGTAAGTGTGTGTAAGTATGCGTGAGTGTGCGTGTGTGTGTGAGCGTAAGTGTGCGTGTGTGAGTGTCTGTAAGTGTGTGTAAGTGTCTGAGTGTGTGTGAGCATGTGTGAGTGTCTGTGAGTGTCTGTAAGTGTGTGTAAGTGTCTGTGAGTGTGTGTAAGTGTGTGTAAGTGTCTGTGAGTGTGTGTAAGTGTGTGTAAGTGTGCGTGTGTGTGCGTGTGTGAGTGTGCGTAAGTGTGTGTGAGTGTGTGTGTGAGTGTGCTTAAGTGTGCGTAAGTGTGCGTAAGTGTGTGTGAGTGTGTGTAAGTGTCTGTGAGTGTCTGTGAGTGTCTGTAAGTGTGTGTAAGTGTCTGAGTGTGTGTGAGTGTGTGTGAGCGTGTGTGAGTGTCTGTGAGTGTCTGTAAGTGTGTGTAAGTGTCTGTGAGTGTGTGTAAGTGTGCATGATTGTGCGTGAGTGTGTGTGAGTGTGCGTAAGTGTGCGTAAGTGTGTGTGAGTGTGCGTAAGTGTGTGTAAGTGTGTGTTTAAAACATCAACAGTAGAATGAAAAATACAGAAAATGCACAATCGTACAGTATTAACACATTTATTGATGCATTGAACAATAAAGTACTGTATTTAAAACACCAATTGTCGTGTTGTTCATTTCTCATAAATACTGTACTGTAAATAAAGTACTGAACACACACAAAACACATACTGTATACTGTAGTATGCACTGTAGATACAGCACATACTGAAAACCGTGTAATGCACTCTGTGCTCATGTAACAAATGTACAAAACAAAACATACTGAACTGAACATACTGTAATAAAACCAGCTGGAAATTACACTTGAAAAAACCTATCAAGTGTTGTCTGTTTCAGTGCTTCTCTTTTCTTCTTTTTCACGATTTCAATGATTCTTTTTAATTGTAGGATTGTTATAGAATTGACGTTTTCTGACTCTAGAAATTGAAGTCCTGTTTGTAATCCCACCAGCTTTGTGGCGGTTCTGGTTCCTCATCCTCATCGTCTTCTGTAGTATCCAGATCAGTATTTTCACTTGTAAGGCTTTGAATGATTTCCGAGCCCGTCATATGTTCATGAGTAGGACAGCTGCTGTCCCCATCGACCCAAGAGTCAATTGTAGCCCCACTTTCCGTATCAATGAACGGTTCCATGACTCGTTCGGCATTGGCAATTTCCTGCTCTGTGAGGCCTTCGTTCACATAGTTTGCAAGTAACTGATTTGCGGCGGTGACTTCTTCCTCCGTAAACCCCTCAAAATCAGCATCGTCCTCACTGTCACTGGCAAGTTCGGCGTCAGCCGGCACAGGACGTGCACCTGTTATGTTTCGCCAACATTTCGCAATGCACATTTATGTGACCGCTTCCCAAGCTTCGCCACCAATATAAAAAACTTCTTTTAGATTCATTTTCTTTAAAAATGATATAACAGAATCTTCACTTGTGATTATTCGATGTATCATTGTTTTCCGAAAGTTCATCTTAAAGGTTGCAATAATGCCTTGATCAAGCGGCTGTATTTTGGATGTCGTGTTCTTGGGCAAGTAGCTGACCCTTATTTTTCCATCTCGGCTTATTAGGCTATCGGCCGGGGGATGTGCAGGGCAGTTGTCAAGTAACAACAAAGCTTTTGTATCCAGCCTTTGTTGACGTAAGTATTTACGGACCTCTGGTACAAACTGTTGATGAAACCACTTTCGAAAATACTGGCAGTCATCCAGGCATTTCTGCTAAAGTCATACGCAAAAGGCATAGTACCCATGTTCACATGGTGGAAGCACTGCGGCGACTTAAACTTGCCAATACAAAGCGGCTTCAGTTTGTGATTTCCAGATTGGTTCACACAAAAAAGTACAGTCACTCTGTCTTTCATTTGTTTAAAGCCTTGTGCACGCTGGTCGTCATTCTTACAGGCCAGAGTGGTATTCGGTAGCATTTTGAAACACAGTCCGGTCTCATCGCAGTTATAAACATGTTCTGCGGTATAGCCACCATCTTCAATTATCTCTTGAAGTTGGGCAGGGTACGAGCATGCAGCTTCATCGTCAGCTGACCGTATCTCTCCTGATATAGCGGTTTTACTTATTCCATGTCGCCTTTTAAAGCGATCTAGCCATCCACTACTTGCCGCGAAGGAGGTTGAAGCATTGCCGTGAAGTTGGCTGTGAAACTTTTTGGCTTGCGTTTGCAGATGGGGTCCAGACAGAGGTATGCCTTCGGATCTTTCTTGGACAAACCACTGAAAAACAGCTTTATCCAACTGGCTGTCTTTAGGTTCACGCAAACGATTACGCTTCAGTCCATCGTCTGTTTCTATGGATTTTACTGCATCACGAAGTTTCTCCTCCTCCTTTTTCCATCCGCGAACTGTAGACTCATTCAGTCCTAGGTCTCTAGCCACTTTGGTTTGCGTGACTCCAGATTTTATTCTGTCAAGCGCAGCAATTTTTTCTTTGACGGTAAACCTCTTACGTTTGGTTGAAGTTTCCGCCATTTCTACCTGCCTGGGGTCTTCACTTTTTTCCTAGTGTTGAAAACCTGAGGCTTTGAACAACTGATCTGGAGGGCTTAAGTACAGTACCTGAGTACAGTATGTATTTTACCAGCTCTCAGACAGCACAGTGTGTTGTATGATTAAAATGGCTGAGGGGTCAGGGGTGTGTGTACGTGTCACTTTATTACAATGTTTGATTATACAGTACAGTATTTTTTTTATTTTTATTATTATACAGGGTACAGTATATGTGATCACTTCATTTGTGTTAATTTTTATTCAATTTTTAATAGTTTTAACAAACTTTAATGTCATGTTTGTGCAACTTTAACTGGTGTAAAATGACACCGCGGGGTCACGTTACCATGCCGTGACGTCACATGACCCCACTGGGTCATTACACGACGAACCGCAGAGGAGCAGAGGGAACTGGCAGGCAACATCCACTCCTCACGAGCCGCACGGCGCATGCGCATGCGCACGGCGAACGTGAGGGGTGCCTGCATAAGTTTCTGAAAGTGATCGCTGTCGGGATGTGCTGCTTTGGAGACAGGTAAGCACAGTCTCCGGAAGACCGCTAACCCCCCCCCCCCCCGCCGCAGCACAGGGCCCTCGCGCAGCAGTACAGGGCCCGCCGTAGCCGCAGCGCAGGGCCCCGCCACCCCCCCACAGCACAATGACTTCCCACTCCCTGCCCCGGGCCCTAACACCCACCTACCTGCCCCCCCGCGCTGCACCGGGCCATCCTACCAGCCCACACAAGTTAGATTTTCCACTGACTTGGAGCAGTATATACAGTATTTGCATTATTTGTTAATACAGTATATAGCTATAAATGTACTTCCTGTATACTTTTTATTTCAACAGCAGCAGTTGTAACCAGATATGGTAGCGCAGTCAGTGGCATGTGCCCTTATTATGAGCCGATTGTGAGAATGCACAGCGTTGCATATACAGTACTTCCAGATCCGGAATGTAAACAAATGGAGTTAGTGGAACCTGTATCTTGTGCAAAAAGAGGTTGTCTGACACACGGGTAACATTTTTGTCCACCCCACTGTGTTAAGGGCCTTTATACTGTTTTATGTGTGTGACTTCTTAATTCCTCTACACATTTTGGAAAGCCTGTAACATATTTGTTTTCTGACAAATTCAACAGAAATGTGTTAGAGAACAGATTTCTTACCTATTCTAGAAAAAAATGAACAGATTTTCACCAAACTGTTTACAGCTTTAGAGAATCATCCGATGTGGTGTATTTTTTTATAACGGCACATTCCTGGATTTTAGTGTTCCTTGTTTAGATATAAGTCTAAAAGGGATAATTCACTGACTGTAGGCTCAAGGCCCCTTTTTCAATGTGTTGTGAAACGACTTCCCTTTCTCAGGAGGATTTTAGCTCTATTCTTGTGAATTAAATTGAATTCTTGCCAAGCAAAGGGAATGTGATTTCACAGCATATAGAATAAGGGCTCAACATTTATATTTTTACTAGTTAATTTTTAGTACTAAACAAATTGGTCCTTTAGAAGTGGGAATTTTTGTGAGTTGTGATAACTTTTAATATTTAAAGAGTGTTTAATGCTCCTCCTTTTAGTTTAAGCTTGTATAGAATACAGGCTACAGTGTCGGACTGAGCTCACAGGGCTTGCAGTGAGAGTGTGTGCAGTGTGAGCCACGGGAAAACCGCGTTATAACCGAATCGCGGTATAACGAGGCGCGTTATAACGGGGTTTACCTGTATCTTTAAACCACTGTAGCGCACTTTCCACCTCCCTATGGGAGATATGGTGGCTACTGTGTGTGTCGTGCATTACCTGTGGCTCACAGGAGGCCTGAACCTCTGCTGCTGGGAGCCTGGGGTGTACCCGATTCATCTGGTGACAGCTCCGCCACCTTTGCGGGATTCTAACTAGGTTGGATAACCCCGTCAGAGGACCCAATGCAATAATACACACATTGATAAAGATAACAATTTACAGTACTGCATGCATTTGAAAAAGGAATAACAATACAACACCAACACCAACACCAAATAGGCCACGCATGGCCGTAACCCCATATTGCCCTTCAACACACAGTGTCCACACGGATGGGATTTTCCCCCAAAGTACTGAGGTGCCCCTGGGCACCCAACCACGCTGGTGTCCACAAGAGTCAACCCACCCAATGTGTGCGACAGCGCTGCCCACAACTAAAGTGTAATCTGTTGGTGCACTTGAAGATACCTGCCGGGTTCTTCAGCACCCGGTAGCGCTGACTAGGGCATGTCCGGTCCCATGCCGTCATCCTCAGCGACCAGTCCGCCTCCACGTGGGGTGGTATCCAGCTGGAGGGTCACCCCGTAATAGTCTCTCTCTCCTGGTGTGGTGATCTGGTCCAAGACCACCAGATGCCAGGTCGCCTCCGCATCCTGGCTGTGTCCCTCATGCTTGGTACTACAGGGGCAGTGTCCCTGTCTACTGGGCCTGTCCCTGCAGCAACCACAAGCTCACAGAGGTAGTCGGGACCTAGCTGAAGCCTAAGGGGGTCTCTTGCCTAGTGCAGGGGTCACAGACACCCTGCACACATACACTCTACCTCTCCTTGCCCCAGCTCCGACTGGCATGCTCCTCAGTGTTCCAAATGTAACAACTAAGTTACAGGAGAATCCTGGTGCCATATTGGCTGCCGTGGGTCATGTGATGTTGCAGCCCTATGGCCTTCTGGGGGCTGTAGTCCCTGGGAAGCCTGCTCTCAAATGGCTGCCGCTTGCGCTGTTGTACTGCGCATGCGCGAGTCTGTAATGGCCACCGGACCATGGGGAGACACTGCGCATGCACTAGAGTTAATTGCGCATGCGTGTCCCACTCTAACATTGCGGCGCCCGGCAACGGGAGCCGCCGTGGACCTCGGGTGACCCGGTCACCTCTCCCTAACCACCCGCTGGCTCCTGCACCTGCCGAGCGCACCCGGCACCTCTACAACCACATAGGGAGGAAGGTAACCACGAGCAACCCAGGGGGGCCTGCCTACACCACATTTGGAGAATAAGTAATTTATAGAATATTTTAAACCAGAGACAGAACATAAAACACAGACAAAGCTCAGTTTTAGCACATCCAGTGAGACTCATACACGGTACAGTGCCTAAATATATATGTATAAATATCTAATAAGTAAAATGGTCTTTTAGTTTGACATTTTTGGCCAAAATTGTTGTAAGCCCCTGAGCCAACGCCACGGCAGACCACATATCAGGGGTCCCTAACGCTAATATAAATTCTTAATAACCTGTGTAATAACAGGAAGAATGATTTCTAGTAAATCTGTCAATATTAGTTGCAAAGTTCTAAGTCTGACTGAAGCTTTTATTAACCTGTACATTACCAGGAAAAGCACTCTGTATTAGAGATGTCACAGCCAAACTGCAAGCAGGCAAGTTCCCCTGAGTGGAAGATGCTATGGAGCGAGCCCATAACCATTTAAATGTGGGAGGGGGTGAGCTTAAATTAGGAAGGAGGTTGCCACCCTCCAATCAGCCATGACTAGCTGGACAAGAATTGTAAAACATACTGGACACCTAACAAGCTCCTATTGAACCCCCAAAATGACCACAACATATATATAAGCATATGAGTGTCACAGAGGAGTGCTACTGAGCATGGCAATATTTATTTAAAACCAGAGACAGAACATAAAACACAGACAAAGCTCAGTTTTAGCACATCCAGTGAGACTCATACACGGTACAGTGCCTAAATATATATGTATAAATATCTAATAAGTAAAATGGTCTTTTAGTTTGACATTTTTGGCCCAAATTGTTGTAAGCCCCTGAGCCAACGCCACGGCAGACCACATAACGCTAATATAAATTCTTAATAACCTGTGTAATAACAGGAAGAATGATTTATAGTAAATCTGTCAATATTAGTTGCAAAGTTCTAAGTCTGACTGAAGCTTTTATTAACCTGTACATTACCAGGAAAAGCACTCTGTATTAGAGATGTCACAGCCAAACTGCAAGCAGGCAAGTTCCCCTGAGTGGACCTATTTTGATGTGGTTTAAAACTGATTGGCCGGCGAAGCCGGCCAATTCAGTTAAACAACAATTCTACTTGTTACCAAGTAGAACAAAGAAAAAAAAAAAACAGTCAAACAAAAATGTAA
Organism: Ascaphus truei; assembly: GCF_040206685.1. Classification (NCBI taxonomy): domain Eukaryota; kingdom Metazoa; phylum Chordata; class Amphibia; order Anura; family Ascaphidae; genus Ascaphus; species Ascaphus truei. Next base: position 272,862,767 of record NC_134484.1, on the reverse strand, counting down.
ATGAATCCAACAAGTGCACTGTTAAAGTGCACTTAAAACAGAAGGGTTAATTCTGAAGAACCCTTGATGGGGGATACCGAGCAGAGCACCCCGCCTAACGCCCACTGGGAGGCAAACTCTGAAACCGTCCCAGTGGACTCGGCGTACGAGTACTCTGCCCAAATACGGGAGTGCACCAGCGCCCGGAACATGGCCACGATGTTTGTTGTGACCCCCCCCTCCAAACACTGCTTCCTGGTTTTACAAATGGCTACCTTAGCCAATGCCAGGAGCATGTTGACCAGGAGATCCCTAGGCTTATCGTTCCAGGACACTGGGCTCCCAAAAATAAAAAGATGAGGGGAGAAGTGTAGCCAGAACTGTAGAAGAAGGCTCCTCAAGAAAGACATGAGGGGCTGCAGTCTAGCGCAACTCGAATAAATGTGATATACGGACTCCCGCTCGCCACAGATGGGACAGGCGGCGGGGGAGTCCGAGAAGTGTGCCAAATACTCTCCTGTGCTCAGTGCACAGTGGAGGAACCTCCAACTCAAATCCCCGGCGGGACGGGGAACCAAAGATGAATAGACTTCCCTCCACCGGGGTCTCTCGCCCTCGTTCGCAGGGAATACCCGCCTCCAGATGGTGTCTGGGCGGGTGACAAGGGTGAGGTAATGCACTATATGGAGCACCAGAGAATACAGGACTTTCCTCGGCATGCCGCGGAAACACGCCTGGGACATATCCCCCAACTTGCTGAGGTTGGGGGAGAGAAGAGCCTGAGGGGGTTGCCGTGGCTTTGGTTCCACGCAAAGATCCGGAGAGCTGAAGTTGATAGGTTGACAAGGCTCTCCAGTCTGCAATACCCCCTCAATGAAGGTGCGTGAGTCGGGGTGGATGGCATCCGTAATCTCCTGGATCAAGCGACGAGGGACGCGGGCAGTACGCAGACCCATACGGGGCGCGAGCATCTCTGCTCTTACCCAGTATCGCCGCCCATAGTCCAGGAGATCTCCGACTCTGGTCACCTGCGCCAGGATTAGCCGGCGGCAAATAGAGGGTGAATCCAACATCCGAGCCCCCACTGCCGGATTATACAGCAGGGGCTCGGCGAGGAAATCAACCCCCACCGCCTGTTCCTTCCTGGTCGCGGAGACCAGTTTCCAGGCCTTAAGTAAGTCCCGATAGTATGCCGGCAGCACCGAGAAGTCTCTACCTAAACCCTCGGGCCTGATGATAAACAGTTGCCGGTCATACCTCATATTGCGCAGCTGGCGAAAGAAACTGGTTGCCAGCTGGCACCACTGCGGAGATGGATCTGCGAATAGGTATCTCTGCAGGTATTGGAGGCGGAAAGTGTGTAACTGGGAGCGGACACACACCACTCCCTGTCCACCCTCCTCCAAAGGGAGACATGCAACTCCCGCAGAGACCCAATGCTTCCCTATCCAGAGAAAATCCATCAACTTCCTCTGGAACTTGTTGATAAATTCGGGGGTCGGAACCATAGCTATCAGCCGGTGCCAAAGCTGACTGGCCACCAGCTGATTAATCACCAGGGTTCTTCCCCTGAGGGAAAGCATTCTCGACAGATACACCCATGACCCCAGACGAGCAACGACCCGTTCTTCAAGATCACTGAAGTTTACCGGGGCCGGGTCCTCCGCAGCAGACAGGTAGACTCCCAGATACTTGAGAGTATCACTCTCCCACGAGACATTCCGAAACGCGGGGGGCAAGGAGTCTACCTGTAAGGGACCCACCAGAATGCCGGAGCACTTGGACCAGTTGATCCGAGCAGAAGAGGCCGCGGTGTAGACCTCTTGGCACGCTTGTGCCCGCTCTAGATCATCTAGGTCCTGGGCCACGAGGAGCACGTCATCGGCATAAGCCGACAGGACTACCCACATGTCGGGTTCCCGCAGCACCAGCCCAGTGAGCCTCCTCCTCAGTAGGCAGAGGAAGGGCTCAATGGCCAGCGCATACAGTTGCCAAGACAGGGGGCACCCTTGACGTACTCCCCGACCAAACACAAAAGGTGCCGTCAGGGACCAGTTAATCTTCACCAGACACTCTGCAGAGGTGTACAGCATCTGGAGAAAGCCCACAAATTGTGGGCCGAAGCCAAACACCTGCAGGGTCTGCATAAGGTAACGGTGATCCACTCTGTCAAACGCCTTCTCTTGATCTAGGGAAAGGAAGGCTAGTGATAGACCAGTCCTTTGTGCGTAGTGCATCAGGTCCCGGACCAGAAAGATGTTGTCATGAATACTCCGGCCCGGGACAGTATAGGACTGGTCGGGGTGAATCACCTCTGCCAGCACAGACTTGAGCCTCAGCGAAAGCGCTTTGGCTACGATCTTATAGTCCGTGCTGAGCAGTGATACCGGTCGCCAGTTGGAAATCTGGCGGAGATCCCCCTTCTTCGGCAGCAGAGACAGTATTGCCCGCCGACACGAAAGGGGCATCTCACCGGTCTCCAGGGCTTCGGCTAGGACCTCGGTGAAATCAGGTCCCAGCATCTCCCAGAAAAACCGGAAGAACTCCACAGTCAGCCCGTCTATACCCGGAGTTTTTCCGCGGGACATGAGATTGAGGGCTTCAGAGAGCTCGGCCAGGATCAAAGGTAACTCAAGCCGCTCCCTTCCATCCTCACCGACCGTGGGAAGCCCCTCCCATAAGACCCTGCATTTATCTGGCTGGATTGACTCCGGAGAGAAAAGATCTACATAGAATCTCCGGGTTCTGTCCCGGATGCTCTCCGGGTCAGTCAGAGGGGTACCGTCCTCTGCCAACAAGCAGGTGATATGTCTACGGTTTCCCCTCTTTTTCTCCAGCGCGTAGAAGAGGTGCGACCCGCGATCCATCTCCCGAAGGAAGTGGATGCGGGATCGCACATACGCCCCCCGAGCTCTCCGATCTTCCAAGTCCCGGAGAGCGCACTTCCTCTCCACGTACATACTCTGCAGGTATTGGTCTCCTGCCACAGACTGCCGCTTCTCGAGATCGAGCACCTCCTCCCTGAGGGCCTCGATCTCAGCATTGCGCTGCCCGCTGGCACCTCTGGTGTACTCCTGACACACGAGGCGCAGATGAACCTTGCCCACGTCCCACCACTGCTCTAACGTGGCAAAGTCTGACCTGCAACCTCTCCAGGCCATCCAAAAGTCTAGGACCGACGTCGCAAACCCCTTGTCCTCCAACAAAGTATTGTTGAAGTGCCAATATGCGGCTGAAGGTGCTGCAGGTAGCAGCGTCACCGTCACGGACGCACAATTGTGGTCCGAAAACGGCGCCAGCCTAATGGCACTGGACTGGGCTCGCGACAGGCTGTAGCTGGAAATATACAGCCTGTCTATCCGGGACCAGGACATCCGTTCACCCCTAAACACCCTAACATGGGTGAATTCAGTGGATGCCTCAGGATGTTGTTCTCGCCAGACGTCTACCAAGGAGTAGCGGGTGATGACCTCCAGCAAGGCCGACGCAGAATACGGGTGTGGCTCCGGACCATTCCGGTATTTCCGAGCCTCGAGGGTACAGTTAAAATCACCCCCGAGCACCACGTATTCGTTCGCGTCGACTGTCTCCAGGTATTCAGAAATTCTGACGAAGAACTGCCTTCTCAGGGGTCCGGTGGCAGGAGCATACACATTCAGGAAATTAAACGTGTAGTCCTCGTGTCGGACCCTGATATGCAACAGGCGACCTGGAACAACAGCTTTGGCAAGCAGCAGCTCTGGTTGAAAGGACTCAGAGAACAGGGTCACCACCCCACTAGATGATGAAGTGAGGTGGCTGAAGAAAACACTGCCTCGCCACTCCAAATGCCAGCTGGCTTCAGCCTCTGGAGTGGTATGGGTTTCCTGCAGGAAACTCACAGAATACTTTCCCTTCTGTAAAAAGGAGAGTACCCGAAACCTGCGCAACCCGTCCTTACAGCTGTTTACATTTAGCGTACCGATGCTCAAAGCCATTGGTAGTCAAGGGTTTTTTCCTTCCCACAGGCGCTCAGGGTGCTATACCCCGAGAAGCCTTTACGTGCTCTCGCATCAATTTGTAGAACTTTAGGGCACGAACATGTTCATTAGACCCTGAGATTCTGGCCTTGCGGTTGGCCCTGGTGTATACAAAAAGAGAGTGGAGAATGAACGAAGCTTCCTTCCACTTCTTGAGGGCCAACTTCACCTTCTTTTTTCCGTGCTTGTGAAGGGTATCTCCTGGGCAGGGATAACGGGGCTCAAGGAGCCCACCAACTCCCGGTGCCAGAGGACTCCTCACTGAGCCCCAACTCCCCAAGCTCCTCTTGGCTGAAAAACTCAAGACCCCCGCCCCTCTCTGCGGGAGCCTTTCTCAGCCCTAACGTGGGTCCCCTCTTCGGTGTTTCTACGAGGGGGTCCGACTATATCCTCCACATCCAACCCCGGGATAGAATCTTCAGGGGTATTTGGAGGCGGTATGATGGAGGCAGCGGTCTCTCGAGTGTCCTCGGGGGCCACAGAGGCACCCAGTGCCCTCCTAATCTCCTCTATCGCCGTGTGGATAAATGGGAAGCCACAGGTGTTCACACCAACTGTGGGAGGGCACTCGCCAACCGCAGGAGGGCACTCGCCAACCGCGGGAGGGCACTCGCCAACCGCGGGAGGGCACTCGCCAACCGCGGGAGGGCACTCCTCAGCATGCACCCCAAGGAGAGAGTCCAGCTTGGCAGTCATCTCTGACAAAGACCAAAACTCCCTGCGAAGAGGGCTCACGTCAGACACCCTCCAGGTGCATCCCGAATTGCTCGCAAAAGCCTCCTCTCCTACACCTGCCTTCCCCACTCCATCCTCTAAATCCTCAACCATGGGGGTCAGCCCTAGCCAATCCCCTCCTTCCGGTGACATAAAACCTGACATGGCCTCAGGTGCTTCACCCGAAGGTGGTACAGCCGGAGAGGGATTCTGGTCGACCCCCGAGTCTCCGAAGACAGCTACTTTCGGTGTGATAGGTTCACCGAAGCACAAGTCCCCGGGGGATGTTCTCCAACTGGGAGGAGTGTTGGAAGGCTTCCTAACGTCCATTTCTAGGGGCAAAGCCTCATGTTTTTGAGCACTTTGATCTTCCACCCCAGGGACGCCGGGTACCTCCTCTTCCCCTTGTATTCCCTCCAGATCTTCGAGGGGGGGGGGGGCTGCATATTTATGAGTTCCGGCTCACACTGGCTAATCCTAACCAGTGGGCCGGATGGAGCCACCTTGTGCGAAACTGATGTTTCGTTCCGCTTAGGAGACATCCGAGGGTGAACGTAATACGGTTCACCCTCCTCGACCTCCTCAATCACCCTTTTGTTTTTGGTTTTAAAAGGCTTCTTCCTGGGGGGTGTTTCGCCAGAATAGGGTGCCACTGTCTCTCCAGCCGGAGCTTCCTCCTTCTCCCCCGCACCCTGTACCATGCTTACATTGGGGGTAAGGTGTTCTTGGGGGGGGGGGGCAGTGACAACAGAGGGTGACTGTTCTGGGGTGACTCTTTTCTTCTCCCTCTTTTTTGGGGGGAGAGGTTCAGATGTCACTGTTTGAGATGGATATAATTCATCACTTGCACGCAACCACTTTTTTATTTTATTTTAAGTTGTTAGCGCCTTATATTCACTATCATTCACAATACACTGTTTGAGATGGAGCAGTGACATCTTCTGTGGTCCCAGGGGGGACCTGGGCTCTCAAGGGCTTTTCCTTCTCCCTCTGTTCTTTGGGGAGAGGTACAGACGTCACTGTTCCAGATGGGACAGCGACATTTCTTGTGGTCCCAGGACGGACCTGGGCCCCTGAGGGCCCCGCTGTGGTGGGCACAGCGGTACAGGGTGTCTTGGCAGAGGGAGGGGCGGGTGTAGGAGTTGGGATAGGTCCTCTGTTCCCTTTGGGGCAACACCTGCGAGTATGCCCCAGCTCCTTGCACAAATAGCACCTTACCCCCTCCGTGCCATAGTACACGGTGTATGTTATGCCCTCGTAGCGCACCCCAAAAGAACCCTCCACAGATTCAGTGCTCCCCGGCAGCAGCAGTTGTACCTGCCGCCTAAATGAGAGCACATGCCTCAGCGCCCTATCTCTGCAGCCCAAAGATAATTTTATTATGGGGGGACTTAATGTCTCCCAGGGCTTGCAGGTATGGCTTCATGAGGCTATCTGGGATGAAGGGGGGCACATTTGACAGAATGACCTTTGTGCCTAGCCCCTCCATGGGTTCTATAGGGATGTATTTCCCCCCTACACTGATGCCTTTCTGCACCAGGGTGTGAGTGGCAGCCAGCGTACGGAAGAAGAAAATGCCCCTCCCATACATTTTGCTGGCCGCCACCACAGCAGAGGGACCCACCACATCAGCCACAGCCCTCACATATATCTCCATGTTTAGGCCAGGAGACATTGGGCACTTCACCCCAAGCTTCCTGCTCAGACATGGCGTGGCCCCAGCATTGTTGTTGCTGGGGCCAATGCCTGCAACTGCCACATGCGCCCATGTTGGAACTGGGACTGCAGGGGTTACGCTGCTAACAGGTTCTGGGGGAGGCGTGGCCAGGGCACTGGAAGGACCAGGCCTAGGGCTGTGACTAAGAGTGTTGCTCCTAGGGGCCACAGTTTTTGGTGTTCTGTATCCCCTGAGCCAACGCCACGGCAGACCACATATCAGGCTTCCCTAACGCTAATATAAATTCTTAATAACCTGTGTAATAACAGGAAGAATGATTTATAGTAAATCTGTCAATATTAGTTGCAAAGTTCTAAGTCTCACTGAAGATTTTATTAACCTGTACATTACCAGGAAAAGCACTGTGTATTAGAGATGTCACAGCCAAACTGCAAGCAGGCAAGTTCCCCTGAGTGGAAGATGCTATGGAGTGAGCCCATTATTGCAACTAATATTGACAGATTTACTATAAATCATTCTTCCTGTTATTACACAGGTTATTAAGAATTTATATTAGCGTTAGGGACCCCTGATATGTGGTCTGCCGTGGCGTTGACTCAGGGGCTTACAACAATTTTGGCCAAAAATGTCAAACTAAAAGACCATTTTACTTATTAGATATTTATACATATATATTTAGGCACTGTACCGTGTATGAGTCTCACTGGATGTGCTAAAACTGAGCTTTGTCTGTGTTTTATGTTCTGTCTCTGGTTTTAAATATATATTGCCATGCTCAGTAGCACTCCTCTGTGACACTCATATGCTTATATATATGTTGTGGTCATTTTGGGGGTTCAATAGGAGCTTGTTAGGTGTCCAGTATGTTTGATAATTTATAGAATATGATGAGACCACTAACAAAAGAGTTGAAACATTTGAGAAAGAACTTATGAAAAAATACAATAAACTTGACCATGATAATGACGATTATGCCTCGGATAAAGTGAAGAATTAGAAACGCTCCTATAGTCATAATGGACAAAATAGGATTGCTTCCAAGGGTCGCATGTGGGGAGGAGGGATCAATATATATCAATCTAGGGAGTCTGGTAGGTGAGCTGGAGGTGCTGCCCTAGGAGTTGGTAGTCGCCCGGGACTTAACCCTTCTATTAGGGGTACGTATGAGTCCCACCCACAGGCAATAGATTCAGAATACTCAGAGTAGATACCCCGGGTGACGCTACTGATGGAGAGGGTTATGGTATTGACTGAGTGGAAGATACCAGACCTAAGGACCCTAAACATAAACAGCAAAAACTACAGCATTTGTTAGACAAAACTTCATGGCAGGACAGAGAGAGGGAGAAAGGGAGGAAAGAGAAGCAATACCCTCTATGGGACAACGAAACCCAAAACAAATTAGTTCTTCAAGGCAAAAGAGGCCCACAGGAAATAGAGTAGCTATGGTCCAGAAAAGGAAAAAGACGAACAGACGACTGATTAAGTCGCTTGGTGTTACTGCTATATATAATCTTTCATCTACTAATTTATCTGTTCACGAAGTATCACTATTAGAATGAGGATTATCTTTTCCACCAAATATGGCACCTCATGCTTTTAACCTTTTTGTGGATCTTAATTATTTTATCAGGAAAGTCACACTTAAAAGGCATTTTAATATACTTAATAATAATACCAATATGGTGGCTTTACTTAACACCCAAGATATTATTGATGCATTTTCTTCTCTGCATTTTCTTCTATACGATCAGAATCAGATGATCTGTCAAAATTAACGGAACAGATTCTCAATGAATCTGATCTTACGATACATCTGACATGTTCATCTATTATTGATAATGATCTTGAGTTGAATGTGGTACATTCCCCCTATGGACAAAAATCAGTATTTTTCCGGTACCAATCGAAGGGGGGTTATATTGACTCTTTCTATAGTGCAGTACTAAAGGATTTTGAAAACCTTTGTCACAAGACACAGCGATTCACAAGTATCTTTCTAAGTTAGAATTGGAAGCTATTGATAAGCTTAACAATAATGAGGGAAATATAGTCAGGCAGGCTTATAAGGTAGGGGGCATTGTCCTCCGGGACAGAGCGGCCTATTTTTTGGAAGCGCATAGACTCCTAGGGGACACTGCCTCCTACTCTATTCTTTAGGGTAGATGCTACAACTATTTATCAGTCAGTATATAAAAAAACATTTCGAGCAAACTTTGGCAGTCGGAGTTATTACAAAACTTGAATTTAGATTTTTATTTCTAGAACATCCAAGGATTACAATAATTACCATCTGCCGAAGATACACAAATCAATGTTAGACACTCTTGGAAGACCCATAATCTCTGGGGTGGGGTCGATGGCGTCCAATGTGTCTCAATATGTGGACTACCATCTTCAACCATTTGTATCCAAGTTGAGGTCCCATATTAGGGACACTCTGCACGTTATCGACTCCATCTCAGAGATAAAGTGGAAATCTACTTTCTCATCACTTTAGCCACTGGAGTTTATAGATCATTCCAGGGGGACAAGGCAATGAAATATTGGCTGATTTGGATAATACTATGCCTCAACCTCAAAAGGATTTTTTGTTAGACAGCATTAATTTTATATTAAGACACAATTTCTTTTGTTTGATGAGGTTTTTTGTCTTCAGATCTGTGGAATGGCCATGGCCACGAGGTTCACCCCCAGTTACTGTTGTGCTGACGAGTATTCTAAAACAAATCTGGGGCAATCACCAACAAGACCCAGGTACATGCTGGGTACATGCTGGGTACATGCTGCAACATTTCAGTGACATTTCTGCAGACAGACTAATGGCCCATCGGATTAACAGCGGGGGTACCTGGCAGTCCCATTCAAACTGAATGGGACTGCCAGGGACCCCTGCTGTGTTAATCTGATGGGCCATTAGTCTATCTGTAGAAATGTCACTGAAATGTTGCAGCATGTACCGATCATGTACCTGGATCTTGTTGGTGATAGCCCCAGATTTTCCAAGGCAAGTTTAAGGCAAGTTTTAGAATACCCGTCGGCGCACCTGTATGTGAACCTCTTTTTCGGGTTCTCGGAGGAATTCTCCATATGGCAACATCCAGGGCTTGGGGAGGGCCTCGTTTTCTATGTCCGTTTCATCAATGACATCATTATAATTTGGGAATGTGAGGAGGAAGCATTTGAAAGTATTTTGGAGTCACTTGATGACAACTAATTAGGACTAAAATGTACATATAGTATTAGTTCAAAATCAGTGGTCTTTCTTGATCTTGTGCTATCTGTTGATCAGGAGGACAATATACTGTAATAACACAGACTCATTTTAAACCAGTATCAGAAAATAATTATATACATGCTTCCAATGGTTGAACAATGTTCCCACTTGCCAATTTCATATATTGAAATGAAATTGCACACGTGAATGCGATTTCGTTTCAAAATCAAAGATTCTTGGTAAGAAATTTGTTGATAAAGGTTACAGTAGTCAGCTCACTGAAGAGTCTTTCAATAGTGACCTATTGGTCGTACTACTTTATTAACAAAGTCAAAGGAAAAACAAATAGTTAAGTCAATAAGCAATGTGAAGGCTGGACAGGGAATGAATGATCAGTCTGCCCCCAGGTTTGTGACTACATTCAACCAATCATACAGAGCAATCCAGTCAATTTTAAATAAACACTTGAGAATACTATTATCTGATCCCCAATTGGGATCAATATCACTGAAAAAAATCCCAGTTTTATATAGGAAATCCAGGAGCCTTAAGGGTACCCTGGCTCCAAGCAAAATTCCCCAAAAAAGGTTCAGCCTCGTCTGCTATCCTAGCAAATAAATGTTGTAATCATAGATGCGGCAGAAGCTGCTGTATTACCTGCAAACATATGGTTCTGTCATCTAGTTTTATCTCACATTATAAAGGTGGCACATTTAAAGTTAAAACGAACATCAATTGCCTTAGTACCCAGAGTGTATATGATATCATGCAGTTGCGGCCCACAATATGTTATTAGACCAATGAGCACACAATTAGACCAATGAGCACACACTTTCTTGAGCACAGGCGCAATGTGGTAAACGGCAATAACACACATAGGAGGCGATTCACTAAGCAGTGAGCTTTTGCGCCCGATTAGGAAATTTTTAATTCAATGATAAAAAATGAATCCAGATGCGCAGGATTCAATAAGAAGTGAAGCGCATTTTGGTAGGTGCGGGCAAAAACATGCCAATCGCGTGAGCTGTTTTTTTTCCCCTGCTATCATGCTTAAAAATCTGCGTCTCCATGCACGGCTTTTACAGGCAATCTTACAGTATACATATTCAGGAGACCCCCTGCTCCCGCACACCATTATTATAAAAATACATTAATGCAGCTTCTTTACCTTCTTTACCTTAGTGGCTAGCCTATATCCCCAATCTGGTTGGTTGTAGTAGTCTTTGTGACAGAGTTTTTTAGGAAAGGATGTGACGTCATCCAAAGGGGGTCACATGGTCTACATCAACCAATCAGATTGGGGATATAATTCCCACAATCTGATTGGCTGAAGTACCATGTGACGGCAGCCATGTTGCTTTTGGTGACGTCATGTTAAAGGGAAAGGATGCACAGCCATTCTGATTGGCTGGCTTCACTTCCTTTACATGACGTCACGAGAAAAAAAAAAACATGGTTTTCACAGCCAATCAGAGGCGTGTGAACAATTTGCACTCAAATGTGACGTCATAGGCCAATAAAAGCCTGTGCTGTCTCATTTGACGGCAAGAAGCCGAGGAGGGAGGACCTCCTCCTCAAACAGAAGTACAAGGGCGTGCTTGCTGAAGATGAAGGAGAAGAAGAAGGAGAAGAAGACACCGAAAGAGCCAAAATTGGATTACAATTTACAGATGAAGAAAAAGAAGGAACTTTGGATTTTTTTTTACCTGTGGCCCGTTGCTGGTTAGGATTGTGGATCGGTTCGAGAGCTTGCTGTAACCACAGGAATCGGAGGGTGAAGACATCTAAAGGTAAGAAAAAATAGAATATATGTTATTTTTCTTTTACAGGTTTTTTTTTTTTTTTTTTGTGATTGCATTTTATCATTCATTCCAAATGTATTTATGTATGGTTCTTTAGGGCTATACATACAGTAAGAAGCAATTGTTGTTTTGGCAAATACTTGCTTGTATGTATTTTAAAATGTATATTGGTTCTTTGTTTTTACATTTGTATTCTATTTATATTTCATATTGATATAGTGTTCAGGAATTTTTGGTGTTTTTTTAACTTATTTCTGGCTTTTGATTGGTGTTTGCTTTTTAATGTTGGATTATTTTTTTACTTGATTTTGAATGATGCAGTTCATTTAGATATTTATTTTATTTATTCATGGTTTTGTTTTGATGTTTTAACTGTGCCATTCAATTGTTTGATTGGCATTACTAATGTGTTCATTCTGCAATGTTACATAGTTACATAGTTACATAGTTACATAGTAGATGAGGTTGAAAAAAGACTTCCGTCCATCAAGTTCAATCTATGCTAAATTTAGACAACAGATACTTTATCCTATATCTATACTTATTGATCCAGAGGAAGGCAAACAAAAAACCCCATTAAGGGGAAAAATTAATTCCTTCCTGACTCCAAGAATTGGCAATCGGATGAATCCCTGGATCAACATCCTTCCCATGTATACTTATTTGGTATATCCCTGTATACCTTTCCCATCTAAAAAGATGTCCAACCTTTTTTTGAACAAATATTTTGTATCTGCCATCACAGTCTCCATGGGTAATGAATTCCACATTTTAACTGCCCTTACTGTAAAGAACCCTTTTCTTTGTTGCTGGTGAAATTTCCTTTCCTCCAACCTGAAGGTATGGCCCTGAGTCCTTTATACTGCCCGTGGGATGAATAGTTCTTTTGAAAGCTCCTTGTATTGTCCCTGAATATATTTGTAAATAGTTATCATATCCCCTCTTAGACGCCTCTTTTCTAATGTAAATAAATCTAATTTAGCTAGCCTCTCCTCATAAGTTAGAATGTCCATCCCCTTTATTCATTTGGTGGCTCTTCTCTGCACTCTCTCTAGTTCCATAATGTCTTTTCTTACGATTGGTGCCCAAAATTGTACTCCATATTCAAGGTGTGGTCTTACTAATGCTTCGTAAAGGGGCATAATTATGTTTACTTCCCTTCCATCCATTGCCCGTTTGATGCAAGATAAGATCTTGTTTGCCTTTGCAGCTACTGTATGACATTGGGCACTATTGCCAAGTCTGCTGTCTACAAGCACTCCTAAATCCTTCTCCATCAAGGATTCCCCCAATATATCTCCATTTAATTTGTAAGTCGCCTTTTTATTCTTGTATCCCAAATGCATAACCTTACATTTATCTGTATTAAACCTCATCGTTTCCAGTCTCTCCAAGTCCTTCTGAAGAGAAATTACATCCTGCTCTGATTCTATTACCTTACACAATTTAGTATCATCAGCAAAGATGGAGACTTTGCTCTCGATCCCAACCTCAAGGTCATTAATAAACAAGTTAAAAAGCAGGGGTCCCAGTACCGATCCCTGAGGTACTCCACTCACGACTTTAGCCCAACCTGAAAAAGTTCCATTTATGACAACCCTCTGTTGTCTGTCCTTTAACCAGTTTTCAACCCAGGTGCATATATTATTACTGAGTCCAATTTTCTTTATTTTGTACACCAACCTCTTGTGTGAAACCGTATCAAAAACCTTTGCAAAATCTAAGTAGACCACATCAACTGCATTACTCTGGTCTAAATTCCTACTTACTTCTTCAAAGAAACAAATAAGGTTAGTTTGGCAAGATCTATCCTTCATAAATCCATGCTGACTATTACTAATAATTTTGTTTGTTTATTACAATGTAATGTTGTTTTATTTTGGGCCTGTTTTTTATTCCTTCACCATTTCTTGCTACAGTGGTAAATCATGCCAATATTATATGAGCATGATGTACCCACTGTACCAATAAATGGGTGAAGGGTTGGGGTAGTTGCCTTGGGAGGGTGGTTAGGCCTCCTGGGTGTGTCGTGGGAGAGTGTGGGTTAACCCCTTAATTACTATAGTGGTTAATAACCACTAAGGTCTTTAAGGAGTTAGGGGACATTAGATTGTATTTTTGATTGTAGTGCGTTGTTTGTGGCAACGGAGGACATGGACGGTGATAAGGACGGCTTTTATTGTGGCAGCCTGGCAGGGGTGAGTGCGAGTTTAATTTATTTTATTTCTGCACCTTAATGTTTTATTTGCAATGAACAAATGCACTATTATCTATATCTATATCTAGATAATAGTAATTTTGACCATTAATGTACTGTATGTGTTAGGGGGTGGGGGGTGTATGAGGGTGTATTTATTTCAAAGTATTGCCTGTTATGTTTTTTTTGCCACATGATTGGTACAGCAGGCCAACTGGGACACCCAGACTCCCGTGGGGATCCCCCGAGGGCCCCAGACTCCCACGGGGATCCCCCGAGGGCCCCGGACTCCCGCAGGGATTACTCGAGGGACCTTGACTCCCGCCTGGATCACCCGTGGACACCCGTCAGCCTGTTGTATTAATTGTGTGGTGAAAAAAATGTATACCATGATTTTATTCATGGCCCCATTCCTTTTGCGCCAAATCTGGCGTGCTTTTAAAGTACTATTCACTTATGACTGCTTAGTGAATCACGCTGACTGGCAAAAACCGGTGCATTTGCCGTTTTTGCCTCATAGGACATATTTTTTTTCACTTATTTTTTTGTCAGAAAAAAATGACTTTTACGGCCGATAAAGCCCTTTTATCACTGCTTAGAGAATCACGCAGCGGGCAGTATCGGTCTTAAAAGCCATTTATCGTACTTAAAAGTTATGACTGCTTAGTGAATCTCCCCCTTAGCGTGTCACGTCATTGTAACCTTGTTCATAATAAAGATCATAGTTAATTGACCATTATTGGACTCAAACAAATATCACCCAAGGGGGTGATAGATATTAGAGGGTGATAGATTTAAGTTAATATGTAGAAGTGAAACTTTTAGGATCTACCAGTTGTACACTTGATTGATTATATTAATTCATCGATACCAGCACGATAGTGTAGTACAGGTCAGTACTCTGCAGCTCAGTACTCTTCTGACAATATCCATTTGCATTCTTGTATTTTTTACAGTTACACTCTTTACACACTACCTTTATATTGTTGACTATACTCTAGTGATAGTGATATCTATACATATATATATAGAGAGGGATGTAAGCTAATGAAAATTAAAGTGTGATGAAAGGGGGTAACTGGCCATTCAATCACTAATAATATAGCCTATCACTAGAGTGATATATATATATGTACACGTTTCAAGTTGAAGCATCAAACATCATGCATTATTTGTAACATATATATTTATGATTCACTAGGCTCCAACATATTAAGATGTAACATTAAGTTGCAACACTACAGTATATAATGTACATCCTATTGAATTGAAGTATTAACAAGGTTGCATTTAAAATATAATTCAGATTGACTTTGGCTCATAGTTCAAACTGAGTAAGATGCATTTCTATACTTGATTTTGCATTTTTATAACTTAGCATTTTCTTATTGAGTTTCAGCACGTGATATGCATAATTAACTTTAATTAATCTATGCGTCTGTTTGGGGTTTTTTCTTTTAATTATTCAGCACATATAAACGTGCTCACTTCCTGACAGTCCTATTCTCCTTGAGAAATCGCAAACACTTGCGTGAAACACATGGGAGGACTACCCTGTTATTTTTTAACCACTCACCTACTGTATGCTTCAATAAAGCCTTTTCTACTTTCCATATCTGGGTACCCTGTTTTTTCATATTGTTCCTGCTAGAGGCATGCCTGTATATTGCCTGAGTGCCCTGAATCCTTTCAACTCTACTGCTGCGACTTCAAAAGCAGGGCTTTCCCCATGACCCAAGCGCTGAGCTGAGTGAGCAGGCGATCATGTACTGCTCTAGGGACTGGGTGTGGGGTCACTGGACATCTGTGCAATTAATGCAATGCACCTACAGTATATATACACCAGTGGTAGCCCTGTCAACTCTCACTGATTTTTCCTTGAGATATACACAAAATCCCATGAGGCTGGGAGATAGGCTGAAAATCCAGGTAAATCACAGAAAATCTGTGAGAATTGACAGGTCTGCATTTTTCAGTAAATAAGCAGAGCTGCAGCATAATTGTGGCTATACGTAGCCTCTGTTGGAGGCAAAACAAATCTGATATTCAAGATACAGTATGTTAAAAGGAAAACCAGAATAAAAAGCTCAGAAGGTTTGTAACAGTTGTACATGCTTACAATTACTAGGGAAATGAGATACTAAAGACAGCTGAACTTTAACAATAACACCAACATTACTTGAAAAAAGAAGAAAATGTTTGGCCATTAGCGGAGGAGGGAAATAGAGAAAGCTAGCTAAGAGAGTAATTATTTCCTAATAGATGGCTCTTTATTTGGCCTGGAAATGTGTAGGCAATATTTAACAAAGCTGACTGGGACTTGTAATGAGAAATAACTACCTCTGTACCTGCAAGGTTCAGTTTACGTGATGCATGTAATATAATTAAACGTTACAATATTTACAGGAAAGCTATTGAAAAGAACACTTTACATGCTATAACGAAGAGTCAATACACATCTTTTTAACCTTCAATATTGCATCAGAATGTATTTTTTTAACACTTCTAAAAACAAGTATAGAGTATGTAACTACACAGGTAATTTATCAGTTGCTGTTTCACACACGTTGTTGGGATATGCATAGTCCTCTGCATGGTAATATCTTTTATTACATTATTACTACTTCTACTAAGAGAGAGCGCCCAGTTATCTTCTGTATGCATAGTCCCACCTTATTCTCAGAGAATCTACACAAAGCTCCAAAAATCTCTATCAATCAAATACCTATCTTGTTGTGAACCTGTCTTTTTATTGGGAAATAGATAATATCTACACAAATGCAGGAGCATAGGCAGTACATATTACAATGCACATTCAGATGCAGCGGCCGTTATTTGAACATATCACGGAGCCGTTTTCGTGTTCGCTGCTGTACTCCACGCGGCCAATCACGCGTTTGCTTTGTTTGAATTTCATGGATCCCGATTTCTTCGTGTGCAATTCTTTGCGTTTCCGTGGCAGAAATGAATGAATTGTAATGTGTACAGTACTGTGTCAATTTACAGGTGTGTTAGAACCAGAACACTAAAATGCCATTTTCTGCAATCGATAAAAACGAGTCAACACGCGGTAATGACGCGCCATGACATGGGTATTCCTAGGTATACAACGCGTGATATATTCGAATAACGGCCGCTGCATCTACAGTATGTGACTATGTAACTATCAGTAATTTCACATTAAGGCGTGCATGAGTAAGGAATATTCTCTCTTTCTGAAGATATCATTTAAAAAATGGATTAAAAATAAAATCAGTTTATTGTGAGCTGCCCCACTAATACTGTATGTTTGGCATCCCCTTTTTACTAATATTGATATTTTTCCTTATTAAGTAAACACGATGTATGCCGGCATGGGTACAAATTTCTAACCACAAACCCCTCATCATAGAACTTCAAATCTAATGTTGGTTCATGGGGCTCAAGGAGATGCCTAAAGCCACAAGGAAATTAAAATAGGTTATGAAATTGATTCATCCGCTGTAACACTAAAATAGTCCATCTTTCCTAAACCTTTTGGTGGAAGGTCGTGTGATTTACGCATTGTGTAATAAACAAGAGACAAAAGGTACCCGGGCGCTCTCTGAAATTAGAACTATTGCTAATGATAGAACAAAATATAAGGAGAAATATTACCACACTTAAGGACCCCCTGTGTCCCCTTCTTCATAAGGTGTAGGGGTCCACCGTCCGCAGCTCAAACACCCTACAGGGGAGATAACCTTTTCTCCCCGGTATGCAAAAGGAAAAATAGAGAAAACAAGGGGTGCGCGAATCAGGAACACAACTGTATGATATATATATATATATATATATATATATATATATATATATATATATATATTAATCCAGATGTAATAAACACTTATTTAATGGTAAATAACAGAATAAAATGATCTAAACAACACATACATTAATCCTTCCTTTCTGCGTCTGCAGCACGCTAAAGTGTTGGAACGCACAGTGTAGTTTGGAATGCACTGGTCCGTGTGCATATTGACAGTAGTTCACTTGATTTTACCTCCCTATTTCCACTACGTGGGGATTTTCGCTATTTTTGGCTTAGAGATTTCTTTCAGATCTTTTAGGCCACTATTAATAGTAGATTCTATCATAGCAATCTTTGCTGATCATAACATACATATACAGTATATACACATACATATATATATATATATATATATATATATATATATATCATACAGTTGTGTTCCTGATTCACGCTCCCCTTGTTTTCTCTATTTTTCCTTTTGAATACACAAGAGGTCTGGAAACAGAAGAGGACTTCTGTCACAGAAAGGGAAATGTTCCAAAGTCATCTTATTGTCTAGAGCAGCGACTCCCAACTCTAGTCCTCAAGTATCCCCAACAGGTCAGATTTTAAGGATATCCCTGCTTTAGCACCGGTGGCTCAATCAAAATGACCGAGCCACTGATTCAGCCACCTGTGCTGAAGCAGCAATATTCTTCAGATCTGTTGGGGGTACTTGAGGACTGGAGTTGGGAACCACTGCTCTAGAGATTACATGTATGGCATTACATTTGGAGCTAATACTGTACATCTGTGGCAGCCTTTCCACTTACAAAATTGTTAAATGGTAACAAGTAATAAATGTGTGTTTTGGGCGACTTAGCAATACATTGTTATAGCGTGACTATATGTAGCTATGTTGTATAATTTAGCAATAGGGAACATATATGTTTTAAATAGAACTCTAAGTATATAGGGGAGTAAAATAAGACTGTGGTGCACAGGAACCTGGATGAACCCTATTCCCTTCCAAAGGACAATATAGAGCAAGAAATGGGGGGGGGGGGACACAGCATTCAAATGAGAAAAATATAGTTAATGACAAATATGTTATAAAGAAATTTTACTGTGATTGTGGCAATATCACAGTAAAATTTCTTTATAACATAACATATTTGTCATTTACTTTATTTTTCTTATTTGAGTGCTGGGTACCCCCTCCCCATTTCTTGTTCTATATAATTTAGCAATATTTGCACTACATTTTTTACATATTGAACTATTAATTTCACGAATCCTGTATATTTTTCTTTTTCTGAAAATGCATCTGAAATTATACTATATTTGATGTGGCATTGTGTATCTTCGTACATATAATACTGCTGAATAAATTATATTCTCCTACTGACTGGTGTGCATTTTAACAATTGGAGCAAGAAAAAACAAAGTCACTGAGGCCACTAAGGGGGGCTAATATATAAGAACCCATTCCAACACCAGAAGGACTGTAAGGTGTCTTCTGACATTCTAAAGTGTCTCATGGAATAGCACTGCTTAGAAAATATGGACCTGCATATCTATCAAGTCTATCAAAGGAGGCTTCTATGTTACCACTAAGGAGGAAGCATGAAAGTATATAGGGAAGAGGATGACATTAGGAAAAATATGCATCAATTGTTCCAAATGCATATTATGGAATTGAGTGCCCTTTTTGCATTGCATCCTTTTTACATTTGTGTATGAAGCCCATTTGTATTAACATTGTTCTATTTGCCTTTGATTTTAGGAGTGTCTTTTTGCAGGATTTATGGAAGAAATAGCTTGAACCAATATTACAATACATTATATCAAAGTACGGTACAAAGTATATTCCTGTTTTCCTTTTTCTTGATGAAAATGAAATCCACCAGGTCGGAGGTGGTGCTAAACTCTGTGCCCAAGAGATTAGCGTCAGGTGCATGGCCTCTAAACAACTTTCATTCTTTACAACAGGGGTGCGCAAGATTTTTCAGGGGGGGGGGCGGTGGTTGCCGAGGCCCGCACTCTTCCCCCAAGGCATTTAAATGAATGCTGGGGGATCGCGTGAGGCCTCTGGAATGTCTATTACCTTGTCTTTGGCAACGTGTCACTAAGGCAACGCGGCATCAAATTACTCCGCAGGGTCACGTGACGTCTCGTTGCCATGGCAATGTGATATCACGTGACCGCGTAGGGTCATTTGACGCAGAAGATAAGGTAATGAGTGGGGAGTGAGCCGGGGGGAAGGAGCACAGGCAGGGGGGTGAGCACAGCGGGGAAAGTTTGCGCTCCTCTGATTTACAATACTACTTTAAAAAAGAAATGTACAGTGTGATTTGATTAGAGAGGAAAGAATAGATTTCCATCCATCAATACAAAATGTGTACTATTTTTGTAGTCTGCAGAACATATGTATTTCTGTTTTTGATACATTGGAATATTGTTCAATAAAATCTGACAGTTCACCTCTGATCGGCATGTTTAAATGCCAAGTCTCTTAAGACACCTAACTCAAAGGGCCTTCTCCTCTGTAACCCCAGAATGAAAGCTTTTATGAGTCCTAAAACATAACGTATACTGTAAACCATTTGTTGTTCCACTACTATATATTCCTAAAACAGTGGTAACAATAAAGTAATGAAAATAGCTTTTAAAAAGAGAATGTACTTATCCATAATTACTGCATGGTTCAGATGATAGCCTTGCATCGATATTTGAATCCATGCTATAGGTTATAATCATGTACCTTAGTGCTTAGTTGTGCTGTAGTTAATTTCGTAGTATTTAGAAGAATCCCTCTACTACCCATTGTGTTAATGTTCTCCAATACTTTTCTAAAGCTGGGTTTTTATTTTTAGACGATAGTGATAGATGAATCATCTCAGTCCAAGATGGTGGTTGTTGCATGGGGAGAAAACAATATTGTGTTATAAAGGAATCCAGCAAGACATTGTTGTATGTTGTATGAGATAGAAGTCATGGTTTCCGCAACATTTTTGTTGTAAAGGTGTGATTCTTGCTAAATTTAACTCTGCTGACAGTAGTTATAAACAGGCAGCTGTTATGAGAACTGAAAACCGAAGAGAGGATTTTACAAAGAGTGATTTTAAATCATCCTTTGTCAAGGCTGCAGACAGATTTCCAGGGGCCAGGACTAGAGTTACAACCGGGCCTCCATCCCCGTGTCAGTGATCACACCTCACGAGTCCCTCTATTTCCTTCCATCAATGACCCCCCTCACACTCATTCCCACCCCCACACACACACACAATCTCCGCCCAAATATATACAACCCCTCACCTCCAAATACATAAACCCCCTACCCCCCAAATACATTTAAAAAAAATACGAAATACATACAAACCTCCCCAAACCCCAAATACATACAAACCCCCAAAAAACATACAAAACCACCCCACAAATACATACAACTCTCCACCACCTAAATACATACAGAAATCACCTCCAAAAATATAGAAACCCTCCACCCCCAAATACATACCAAATAAAAACCACCCCCAAACACATACAAACCCCTCCACCCCCCAAATACATACCCTCCCACCCCCCAACATTTTAACACAAATATACAGAGCAGTATGCACATGGCCTTGGAATGTATAAGAAATTATGGGCCATATTTACTAGGTAGTGCTATTCTATACGACACCGGTAGGAGCCCTTTCATTTAAATAGTCTGTAAGGTGTCTTTTGGTGCTAGAAGTTATCTTATGGCAAAGTGCCACTTAGTGAATAGTGGCCACTGTCTTTAGTACATAGATATATGGAACATCACTTTTACCCCCCTCATGAGTCAGAGTCAATGTTGGCATAAAGTCATCTTTAAAGTAGGATCACTGTAGTAAGGTAAGTTATTTTGATTCAAGCTCAAATACGTATGTTTATTTATTGTGATTCACTTATATTTACATCCACAGATGCTGTGTAGATGCAACGGAGTGCAAATATGAGATCTACAGATGTGTTCAGACTTAGGGGCCTATGCACTAAGCTCCGATAGAAAAAAATCGTCAAGCTTTTTAAACCTCCATTTTGACAACATTGCTATCACGATATGCAGAAAGCCCAGAATACCAGTGATAGCAACATTTGCAAAAATGGCGAGTAGCCGGTGGCGTGAAGATCACCTCTCTGAAAAGGGCTCACCCGGCGAGTTCTAATGTATTAATCTGTGCCCGTTTCGGGAACTTTTTAATAGAGTGATAGCCAATGCATTTTTGGCTAAATGCGTTTTTTTGATTGAGTGTTATTTTCTTCTATTTTTCTTGATTGTTTGGATTAATTTGTTTGTAATTTGAATG
The DNA here is from genome assembly GCF_040206685.1 of Ascaphus truei. NCBI lineage: Eukaryota > Metazoa > Chordata > Amphibia > Anura > Ascaphidae > Ascaphus > Ascaphus truei. Next base: position 272,841,070 of record NC_134484.1, on the reverse strand, counting down.
GCTTGTTTTTATGTTTTTTTTTTCCCGATTGATTAGCGTTTTAAATTAATGTATTATTTTGTTGGCTCCTGGTTTCAATTGATGTGTTGGCTAGTTGTTTTATTAATTAATTGCTTTGTTGGTTACTAGTTAAAATTATTTAATTGTTTTGTTGGTTAGTGTTTTTATTAATTGAATTTGTAGGCTTGTGCTTTTATTTCTTGAATTGTGGCGTTTAGGTGCTTGTGTATGTTTTATTATTGTGTATTTTGGGCCTTTGTGTTTTTTTATTACAGTGACCATTGAGTGCTATAGTGGCTTATCATGCCCATATTATATGGGTAGGATGTACCACTGTGTATGTATGTATGTATGTCTTTATTTCTATAGCGCCATTAGTGTACATAGCGATTGACAGTAGTAATACATGTGACAATCATATAAATAACAAATAATACAAATAACAGATCATGGGAATAAGTGTTTCAGTCATAAAAGTAACATTTCGGAAGAGGAGTCCCTGCTCTGGGAATTTACACTCTAATTGGTGGGGAGAACGTGCAAAGACAGTAGGAGGGCATTCAGGTAAGTGCGTCTGCAGGGGGCCACTATGCCACAGTGGGTACAGGATGAGTATAGTGGGCCCGGGGTAGGTGGTTTGGCCTCCAGGATGGGTTGCAGGGGAGGGTGGGTTAACCCCTTAATTACTATAGCGGTTATTAACCGCAAAGGTGATTATGGGGTTAGGGGCCATAAGATTGTATTATTTCTTGTATTATTTCTGGCAACGGAGGACATGGCCCTGTAGTATGCTGCTGAGGACCCCCTTCATGATGGCTGGGGTACGTCGAAAGGTTTATTTACTTTATTTTTGCTGGCTGCCTAATGCTTGATTTACTAATGGGCAAATGAGCTATTATCCATACATGCATAATATTTATTTTGCACATTACTGTACTGTATGTGTTGGGGGAAGATGTATTTATTGAAATGTATGCCACATTTTTATTTATTTTTGCAACAGGATTGGTCCTGCAGGCAAGTGGGGACCCACGGGGACCACCCGAGGACCCCTAGTCACCCATGGGGACCACCCGAGGACCCCCAGACACGCACGGACCACTTGGACACCCCTATGGGGCCCGCGGACACCCACGGGGACCACCTGGAGGCCCACGGACACCCGCAGGGACCAGCCGGGGACACCCACGGCCTCTGGTATCAATTATGTGTATAGAAAATTCAATTATGGTTTTATGTGGGGGCAAAGGAGTGGGTTGTGTATTGGTGGGTAGTACATATTGTAATGTTTATTGGGGGCAGAGGGGGTGAATGAAGGACCAAGTACCCGCTTCACTCACCCCGTCTTCCCCCCGATAAAGCTGCTGTTGTTCCTTAACCCCTTCATTGCCTTAGCTGTTAGCCGCTTAGGTAATGAAGTTGACTGTAAATGTATTTTTATTGCATCGGATTGATACCGGGGGTCTCCGGGGCTGATATTAATGGCTATCAGCTCCGGAGACTCCTGGCATCAATCCGATGCAGGAAAATGCATTATTTTTTCTAAGTCATGTCTTGCCGCTTATCAGCAGCTTCTCACCACCCTCTGGCCAACTTTTCCTGGCGAGACGATTTGGAGAGGAAATCTCAATTCTAGAGCCGGGATTAGCCTCGATAAGCTAATCGGGGCTTATAGAATAGCACTAGTTTGAAAAGCTGGCGATAAGTGTCAATAAGTGGCTTATCGCCGCGCGTTTGGAGATTTTTTTTTTCTCTGCAAATTTTTTGGGTGGAAAGCTCTCTTATCGCCGACTTATCTGGGCTTACTGAATAACAGAATGTTTTTTTGGTGATAAGGTGTCGATTAGTGACTTAGCAGAGCTTAGTGCATAGGCTCCTTACTGTTTTCGGTGCTGAGCAATGCAAATGGTAAAGCCCCGAAACTTACCCTCAATTTATTTAGATTTTGAGTTCCAGTAGCCGGTATTGAGCCGCGGCCACAAAAAGGGAGTTTAGCGGTGCCATAGTACTCTTCAGTAACAATAGCAAGTGCTAGTATACTAGTGTGTGTCTCTAATCTAAATGCAATGTAACCCACCCCTTATTCCTATTAATTTCAAATGATATGATATCCCATTTTCTCATACAAAAAAACTTCTGATGACTAGAAAGTAATTTTTAAAGTTTGACTTTTTTTTTATTAGTGTAAATTACAGTTTAACAAAGCCTTTGTTCTTCTTCAATCTCCTTATAATAATACAAAACAGTATTCATCAGTGGAGTTTGTGGGGGGGGGGGGGGTGAAAGAGATGTGTGCAGAGCTACGCAATGGAGACTGGTTTTAAGGTGAAATTAAATAAGGCTTTATTGCGCCTGTTGCTTTAAACACAGCAAACATGTGAAAATCCACAAACAAAATCTGCTCCACGTTGGAGTATATTTACACTTGTAGTCCAGCGATTCACCAGCCCAAATCATAGAGACATATATATATATATATATATATATATATATATATATATATATATATATATATTTATATATACAGGTTGCAGACCTGTCTAAGACATGCAAATGAATATACATGAATATTTACAGTTGCTATATATATATATAGACAGACATAGATAATCAGTCTTATTAGAAAAGTCTCAGAGGGAACTGAGAGAGACGGGTAGTATTAACATTTGTGCTTGTGGTCTCTGCTGGTGCTCCTTTTAAATGCGATCGTGTCCAGGGTTAACTGGCTCTACTCGCTCAGTGGTTTTTTGTTACAGCCTGCCTCTATACTGTGATACATTGTGTTACTCTGTCCTGCAGCTAGCAGGGATTTTGTAGCAATTAGTTGCGATTCCATGTATGCTTTATCTCACTACTGCTAGTCTGCCAGCATCTGCTACACACTGAAACCCATTTATGCACTTATGGTTCATTGACTTGTTAAAAGGTTATATGTGCAGGGATCTTTGCTAAGGACAATTATTTACAGTATTGATTATTTGTTGACGGCTTACTTTACAACCACAGTAAAAATTTGTTTACTGCTTTAATATCTAGCAGAGTGTTTAGCATCAGCTTATTCTGGTCTTTTATTATTTAATAGCTTGCCGTATATACTATCTGTGTAGAGTGATTGTTAAATGTCATTGGGCGCAGAATCAATCCACGTACCACCAACCTGTTATTGAGTTGCACATACAGTGATTATATCTACCAGTTTCAATATGGTAGGTTACATCTATTAGCCATAACATCATATTTATTAAACTTAGGACTAGTACACTGATTTGGGCTATTTATCAATACAGGTTGGGTGCTCGGTACGCTATGCCACATGACACACAATACATATACACAGGGCAAGCATTTTTTGAGCTTTCCCAGCTGAGTAACCCACTCTCCCATCAAGGCCTAATAGGTATCACTGCCTTTGATCTGTATAATTAAGCATCAGTATATCAGACTATATACCTTGGCCATCTATCATCTCCTCATTTCCTCCCGCCATTGTACATTATATGTATTTATTATCATCACTTTGTGTTAAGAACTTATTTTATCCCTAATAATAATTAAATGTTAAGTTTTAAAAGCCTAGGAGTGCACTACGAAATGAGCTTCTAGTTGTTAAGTGGTAGCAATAAATATGCTTTCACTTCTCAGCTGAAACCAAATTCTTATTAGAAAAGTCTCATCTGTCTCGTAGTTGTAGGGGGAAGGCTTCTCTCTTTCCTGGGTTGCTGCCTTTTCCTCAGGTTATCTCAGCATTCAGGTGTAGAAGTCTTGTGAGCTCCAGACATCTGTGATCCCTCTGTCAGTCTCATAGGTGAGACTCAGGAACCTCTGCTCTGTCTGTTTCCTTGGTCAGCCCAGTTGTGGACTAAGGAATCTCTCTTAGGCTTTTCTAACCAACCTCTAATCAGCCAGGTGGTGTTGGTTAATTGATTACCAGCAGTGAACCACCACACTGCTGGATTAGAGGCACCTTTTTGAACATAGACAACTCCCCTGTAACAGGAAGGGTTTACCACTCAATTAGTTTTACCCTAATAGTGGGGGAAAACGTTTTTCTATTTAACAATACAATATCTATCTTGGTTCTTTATCTCTTTATGTTTCTTTCTGTGGAGAACATATGCCTTATCAGATGTGTGCAGGTTAGGATTTGTTAGTCTTCCTGGGTTCAATGATAGGGGCTGTCCCTATTTCATGCAATACAATGTCCCAAAGCAGCACTTCTTACTTGATAGTCTATCTCAGGGACTCCCAACCTTTTTTGTTTAGAGGAACCCTTGAAGTATTTTGAAAAATCTCAGGGAACCCCTATCTGGCTGACAGATTAGGTTCGACAGGGGTACATCACAAAATGTCATACCTCACGAGCCCCTCTATTTCCCACCTCTACCCATGTATTTCTCTCCCCTCTGTCTCACTCACTCTCCTGCCCTCCCGCCTCGCATGTATTTCTCCCCTGAGTCTCACTCTTTCTCCCTCTTTTCATCACTCACACCCTCCCCCATCTCACTTGCACCTACCTTCCGTCAATTACCACACTCTCACTCAACCCCCCCCACAAAATACATACCAAAAAACCTCACCCCCCTAAATCATATAACACCACTCCGCAATACATAATAAAAATACCCTGCCCCGCCAATACATATTAAAAAGACTTCCGCCGCACCAATACATTTGAAAAATGCCCCCGCTGCTCCAACATTTTAAAAATACCCCCACTACTTTTTAAAAAGACCCCGGCCGCCCCAAGACATTTTAAAGACACCCACTACCTGTAAGGAATCCACACCTCAGTTTACTGTTTACCTTGCCTTACAGACCTGTGCTGTCCTGGAACACTCCCCCTGGTTTCTACTGCAGCTGTGCAAGCTATCACTGCAACCTAGCCTTGTACTCACTCATTGGAGCAGTGCCCTCACACCCTCCTCCAGGGATTGACCCGCTGGTCTTTAAGTACTGCATCCCCACAATCCTTCTGGGTCGAGCATAGTCCTTCCTTGATGTCACGAAGTGTTCTGCCACAAGCCCCTGGCCTGTTATCTCGTTACTAACTCTGTTATTGTCCTAGTTCATGTTCCTGGTTCCTGTGCTGAAGCGTGGGATCCCCAGCGTACTTCAGCTTCCTGTTTCCCTAGGCCTGCTGCCCTTCCCATAGCAGAGGCCTGTTTACTGTTCCTGTGCTGAAGCGGAGCACCTCCAGTGTATTCTTCAGCTCCCTGTCTCCTGAGGCCTGCTGCCCTTCCCTTAGCAGAGGCCAGTCTACGAGTCTTGAGGTCTGTTGCTCTCTCTCCTTGCACAGGCCCACTCAGGACTCTTGCGCGGTGGCTTCCAGGCGGTGTGCCCACTCCGGTCTGCCTATCCCTCCTGAGACCAGTACCATGGGCCATGGTCTCCTCATGCGCAGAGGCCACTCCCGCACTCACGCTCCTAAGCTGAAGCGGGAAACTCCTGACTACCTGTTGCCGAACTCCTGCTTGAACAACGTTTACCCTGATGTCTCCGATCCTGACCATGGCTTGTCAACTGACGATGCTGCCTTCTCCAGTCCCAACCCTGCTATGTACAACTACGAACTGCGCAATCCGGATCAGCCTGCGCAGTCTAAGGTCGGTGCTTTTACAACTCCACCTCAGCCATGCGGTCCGACTCAGGTTTGTGGCGAGCACAACCGTGACACTATCCCAATCATTTTTAAAAAGACCCCTGCAACCGCAATTTATTTTAAAAAGATCCCCGCCACCCCAATACTTTTTAAAAAGACCTCTGCCACCCCAATACATTTTAAAAAGACCCCCACTGCCCCAATACATATATCTCCCCCAGCACCCCTCATCATCATCATCATACTCATATACTCCCCCTGCATCTCACATCACCCTCAGGTCTGCATCTCACATAACCACCCCCCTGCATCTCACACCACTCTCCCTCTTGGCATCTCACAACACCCTCTCCCTGCATCTCACATCACCTCCCATTGATCACCCTCCCCCTAGCACACAAGCCAAGCTGCCGCTGCCATAGATCTCCCCCCTATAATAGCTCACAAGCCAAGCAGAAGCCTCCATGGATCTCCCTCACCCCCGCCCCATAGCTCACAAGCCAAGATCTCCCATCCCATATGCCTACCTCAGGCGGTGGCGGGCAGAAGGCGGCAGCGGTGGGCAGGAGGCTACAGACGGCGAGGACTGCATGCGGTCTATAGTATCAGGAACCGGAAGCACCGGACTGTTAGAGCGCGCTCCTACGGGGGAGGAGATCCAGGAAAGCTGTTGCGGGCCACAGTGAGTGCGGGTGGCTAGGCAGAACCCCTGGTTGGGAATCACTGGTCTATCTCAAAGACAAAGAATAATTCAGATCTTTCATTGAAAGACGTTAAAAATAAGTATATTGTTGATCGTCTAAAAAAAATGTGAACTTAGATATAAAATATATATATGAACTTATAATATAAAAAAATAAAAAAAGATGAATTGAAGTTGCAACATTTGCTGTAAATGGCAGTCATTTTATTCTTTGAAAACTATTATATGAAACCAGGTAACCAAGAGGTTAACTATCCAGGCGCTTCCAAGAGTCTATAGAAGACAGCTGCATCCTGATAATAGGTAAATGTAATGCTGACCAGATCCCAAAACAACCGATTGACACAGTCTTAGCAATAAACAAATAGCTCTCCTTAGAGCACCAGTGAAATTGTAATTGTAGACTCACAGTTCTGAAAAGTGATGGGAGGCCAGTAGTAAGAATAAACAACAGCACCGGCAATCTGAGAACCGGTTGCAAACTTGGCTCTGCTCGCATCAGATGTATCCCTCTATGTCCTGGAATGACAGGAACAGCAGCCGTCCGGCGCGTAGCCAGTGAAGATCTGCAGCATGAAGACACTCCCCCCGTGGGAGGCAGGAACGGCGCGCAGCCCAAAATGAAACCGCAGCAGGCAATGGTGATGAAGCACATGATTTATTCAAACATCAGGGTAAAAGTGTCTGGCGGATCCTCTTACGCGTTTCAGCCCGTGGGGCCTTTTTCAAAGAGTGATCCACCAGTGCACAAGCTGCCCTAATATGAGATGTCTGATCTAAAACACCTGCGACCAAACAATGATCAGCAGGTGCCTCAACAAACACGTCACACAGGGAATACAATAACAAGACATAAAAGGGTTAAAAAACACACACAAATTGCAGAAATATGGCATAGGTTAAATGAGTACAAATAGAAATATGCATACTAAACCTACTAGCACTCTGCAACTAATATACAAAATAAAAACAATGTGGCATATCCAGACTCAATAAATAAGTAAATCAAAACGAATACAATACTATATGATATTTGCTGAAATAAATATAGGACAGAGGATGAAACAGATGTAAATAAATATAATAAAGTATATAACCTAATTAGAAATAAATGAAGAAAAAAGGGGGGGGTGGGGGGGGAGGGGGGGTAACATAATCAAAACTATATAAAAAATGATATAATCAAGAAGTCATAAAAGGTTATACTACAAAAAGTGTTGCAATTCCCAATCCATGTTTAAACCATTTGGATACAATGTTTTGAGAGAGAAAATCCAATACATTTCTCTCCTATTGAGAAGTTGAATTCTATCTCCACCTCTAATGTTAGCGGGGACATGTTCAATGCCAATAAATTTAAAGTTAGATATACCTCCATGTGGGCACTCAGAAAAGTGCCTAGGCACTGGATGTGTGATATCTTTTTTCCGAATAAGCCTCGCATGTTCAGAAATGCGCACTTTAAGTGGTCTAATAGTGCGACCGACATATCTCTTCTTGCACCCACATATGATGACATATATAACATAGCTGCTATTGCAATTGATAAAAGATCTAATTTTATGTCTATCTTTGGGTTGCACTGTGTGTATTCTCTTAGTGGGAACAGCAAATGGGCACCACTTGCACAATCCACATTTGTGAAATCCAATAGGTATATGTCCCTTTGAACTGAGGGGACATGATTGAAATAAACTTCTGGACACTGAAGTGGCCAATGTCTTGGCTTTTTTTAAAACAAATCTAGGACCATTTTTTGTGATGGAATCCAAATCTGAATCTAATTTGAGAATTCCCCAATGTTTATTTACAATTGAACGTATTTGTTGTATTTGCCCATTAAATTGAGTAATAAACAGAGGATTATCCATCAATTTAGTATTTTTTTGTTTCTTTTGATAGATCAAACTATTACGTTCCATGGATTTAGCATCCATATATGCTGCTTTTACAGTATTAGCAGCATAGCCCCTAGCCAAAAATTTAGAACTGAGTTCTTTGGAATGTTTCTCAAAAGATTCATTATCAGAGCAAAGTCGTCTGTACCTCTGGAACTGGCCCTTAGGAATGCCTCTAATAAGAGATTTAGGATGGCTACTGTTAGCATGCAGATAGGAATTTCTGGAGTGAGGTTTGATAAAGACATCTGTTCTAATATTAGTATTAGGGTCACCATGGAGTGTCACGTCAAGAAAATCAATAGAGTGTGTATCTGTATGGAATGTGAATTTTAAATTTATATCATTAGTGTTAAGTTCGTGAATGAAAGAGTGCAAACTATCTAACTCACCGTGCCAAATACAAATCAAATCATCAATATATCTCTTATAGAAGATAATATTGGAAAGAAAAAGATTAGTGCTACCATAAATATATGTGGATTCCCATAAACCCATGAAAAGATTGGCATATGAAGGAGCAAAGGAGCTCCCCATAGCCGTGCCCCATTTCTGAAGATAAAACCGTGAATCAAACAGAAAATAATTGTGCGTGAGTAAAAATAAAATGGAGTCTGTGATAAATGAAATTTGTGCCATGGAAAGTGAAGATTCTTCAAGATAGTGATTGATAGCCAATAAACCGTGTTGGTGTTCAATAACGGTGTATAAAGACGTGACATCCATGGTAACCCATCTATACCCGTCCCTCCAGATGATATCTTTCAATGCTATAAGAAGGGCCATAGTGTCCTGGATGAAAGAAGGCAAGGTATGCACCATGGGCTGAAGAAATCTGTCAACGTATTTGGAGACAGCATCTCCCAAAGATCCAATACTCGCAACGATAGGACGCCCAGGGGGGTCCTCGAGGGATTTATGGATCTTTGGGAGATGGTGAAAAACCGGTATCACTGGATGTAAACAATTCAGAAAATTTCTTTCTTTAGCAGTCAATACATATAAAACATCTCCCAATGCCAACAGATCTTGTAAATCTTTGATATAATCATTAGTTTGATCAGTCTTCAGTCTCAAATAAAAATCACCATCACTAAGTAACCTTAGTGCTTCTTGTCTATATTTAAGGGCAGACTGAACCATTATGGCACCCCCCTTATCCGCCTTTTTTATGACGATAGATTTGTCATTTTTTAAGATATCAAGATCATTTCTCTCATCTCTGGAAAGATTATCAAATTTAGGCGATGAAAAAAAGAAGCCCTCGGCCAAAATTCTAAGATCCCTCTCTACCAACCTTTCAAAGGTTGATATACTGGGACCCTTAGAATTATGGGGGATGAATAAAGATTTCCTCTTTAAACCAGAGTCTACATGACCAAAGAAAGGGGTGTCGATATTGTCATCTGTACAGCTCTCTTGAAATAGGGATTTCATTTCAAGACCAAAAACATCCTCCTTAAAGGAACATACATCATGATTAGTCGGTTCAACATGAACATTGATATCTGTACACACATCAGTATTATCTTTTTTAATAAACAATTTTTTGAGAGCTAACTTCCTGGTGTACTTTTGGAGGTCTATGATCGTAGAAAACAAGTTAAAGTTCTCTTGAGGAGCAAAATTGAGGCCTTTATTCAGCAGCAGTGTTTGTTGTAAAGTAAGAGGGGTATCTGAAATGTTAATGACATTATTCCTAGATGTACTGTATCTAAAAATATTTCTTCCTCTTGCTGTCTGATCCTGTGATTTTCCCTGTTTTTCTTTTTTCTTCCCCCTTCTGCTCCTCTTCCGTTTTTTGACGGTGGGTTTGTGGTATTACTGTAGTAGTGAGCCTAGAAGGATCTTCTCGGGTACTAGTCATATAACTTTTATTTAAAAAGCCACGCTCAGAATCTTTGTGGTCTTGATGTCCATGTTTATAAAAGGACACAGATGGTCTATCTGTCGTGTCGGATGAGTCCGTATCAAAACTTGACCTCCTGTCTGAATGTGGCGATTTGAGAATGGATTTAGTATTGGGCCTTTGTTCAATGTTGCCCCCATCATGTACCCATTTATTAGGTGTGGAGTGGGTGGGGTTTCTAGATCTATAGGCTTCACGATTGGAAACAGGTCTCTCCCAGAAGTAGACCTGATTCCTTTCATAATCCCCTCTGTCTCTTGAGAATTTCTCTTGTTTTTTCAGTATTACCCCCTTCTCCATCTTTTCTATATTCTGTAACAGGATTTTATCATTGTGTGGGAATTGCTCCATTGTACAAAATTTATTAAGCTCTTTTTTAAGGGTATTGATCTCTTTTGCCAAAGTTGCCTTTTCACTTATTTTTGTATTTATTATAAGTTCCATTAGTTTTTTTGAACTCTCATTCAGTATTTTTCTCCAATGGAGTTCAAATTCCTTATTAATGAATCCAAAAGAAGGCATCTTTTTCATGCGGAGACCCCTTGGGATACGTTTGACTCTAATATAATTTTCTAAAGTGGTTATATCCCAAAAGAAAACTATTAGACATGTTCTATATTCTGTGAAAAAAGGAATATACTTGTAGATATCTTTAGTGAATTTGAGGCTATAAATAATTACACTGTTCATTGATCCTTGTCATGCATTGGCGAATATTCCAATAAATGAAACTGATATTCTCAGTATTTTTTTCAGCTCTTTTGTTTGTTTTTTAGATGAGTTATCAAGCTTTCTAACAATCTAAAAAATTAGTGATTAATACAGCCAGCACATAAATTGCAAGTAAATTGAAAATTGAATGCTTCACAGAAATTGACTAGCTGCCCAGAACTAGACTTTTGCCTCCTCTGGTGTGATTTTTTTTTGTAATTCTTGCTTAATGTATTAGCCAGAGAAGAATCCATTATATTTTGTATCAGCCTCTTTTTAGCCCAATTACACACACTATCTAATTAGTTTTATTGATGGACTTGTGTTATTTAACTAATATGATATCATTGTAGACCTAGCCATATGCCACAATTGTTTTTTTTTAAGGCGTGAATAAAAAGCCATATATTGTACCTGATTTAATTTAACATTATATGGGTCATTCATACAACAGGGGCTCTTTGTATCAAGTTCCTTGAAGTTAGCAGTTTTGGGCACGCATAAAATTTAGCAAGCAAAACATTATTTGTATACTTTACTTTATGCTTTTGCATGTTTGTGTTCTATTTTGGGGGGATTTTCACTATGCATCAATACCGGGTATCTCACTACAATCCAGCAGTATAGTGGGCACACGGGGGGCGTGTGGAGGATTGAGGGCTTGTGGAGGAGTGGGAGGGAGTGCATGTGGAGGAAAGAAGTGGAGAAGGAAGTGTGTGTGGAGGAGAGAAAGGGGGAGGAAGCAGGAAAGAGGCATGGGGTGTGACAGAGGGGGGTAGCGGTGGAGGCAGAGGAGGGCAGGTGGCATAGTTCGCACCAGGGGTCCGACCCAGTAGTCAGTCAAGAGTTCCCGTGTCTGCTGTTAACATGGATCCCCTTGCTCCACAGGTAGGGACTTGGGAAGTGAGAAAAACGAGGGGGGAGTGAGGGAGATGAGGGGAGGGGGAGTGAGGGAGATGAGGGGGGGAGTGAGAGAGACTGGTGGGGGAGGGGAAGATAGAATGAGGGGAAGAAGAGAGAAAGGGATGAGAGAGAGGAAAACGGGAGAGGGGAGTGTGTGTGTGGAGGAGAGAGAGAAGGGGGATAGAGAGAACATACAATATAATTTACAAATGCAGTTAAAATGAAGGATTGTTTTACCTAGGTTCTCTAAGAATTTTTTTTAGCAAAAATAATTATTTCCTCTTCTGCATAAACAATTACAATATTAGGTGCCTGGAGTGTAAAAATGGAGCTCACCCTAGGGCCCAGTGCAGTCCAAAATGTACTGCTACAGATTAAAAAAATCATGTTTTTTTGTAAATTAAAAAGAGCAGGATACTAACATTATGAGTTAAACCCATATCAACTTCTGGGGGAGGGGTGCTGCATTAAATGAAGGTTCAGAATGACCCACACAGTGCAAGAAAGTTGTTTTGTCCTTGAGGTAACAGCCATTTTAATATTGGTTTCAGCCTTTAAATATGGATCCAAAATATCAACGGTAATAAAATAATCTGCTTCTCTTGCTTTAAAAAAAAAACATTGAGTTGCTTATTCACTAGTGTCATATTTGAACACTTGAATGGCTATTAATGATCAATCATTGTTATGACATAATTATTGGTTGTTAATAGTAGATAACGAATATCAAATTAGGGGAGAGATAAGATCCATACATTTCAATGGAATGTAGTGAATCAGGATTTGCTAGTCTTGCTTCTATTGCTATTGTATGTACCACCAAGTCTGACCTAACATTAATCTAGTCTACTGTAAAAAATGTTATTTATATGTATCAAACACATATAGGCCTATGTACTATAAGCATCTCAAACTGCTTTCTTAATGCAAATTTGGCCCTACAGTATCAAACTCAATGTCTTTAGTCTTGTTTACTAACCTCAAATCTCTCCATCTACAGCAGCTGGGTCAAGAATATTTCTTTTTCATTTGTTTTGGATTGTGCTTGGTGTACAGCTATTAACGGTATGTTCTAAAAAAGAATGTACAGTACTGTATATGTGCGCCACATTTAAATCAGTTAAAAGTGTCTCCAAATCCAATTTGGAGTAAGACTTAAATACACTGGTAGTGGTTTCATTATATAGGTGTCCGAAATTTATTTTCACAGTATGGCTATTGTAAATAATATTACACTAATAATTAGTATTTACTAATACTAGTTAAATACAAAACAAATTCACATGATGTTTTAATTTAAATTGTATTCATCAGATATGCCCGTCGTGATGAAAGTCCTGCTGGAAATATGGTAATATGTATTTTTTGTAATATTAAAAAATATTTTATGTGTTTACAGTGCCCAGTTTTTGAATTGCTCTCAATGGAACAGATGGAGGCATCAAAATGTATTTTGATAACAATTTTTTGCTTCGATTTCGTTGTTTTGAGTGCTGGATCTATTTTTTGTTCAGATATTCAACATGACGTGTCAAAAATGTATTTCAAAAAATGAACTTTGTCTCATATGTACAGTATGAAGCCTTCATACATAGGATACACATTTTAAAGCCGCAAAACACAGTGCACAACATATTTTTTTATTTTCTTCCAAAAAGTAGCACAAACCGTTTTAATGCAGCAAAACACTAAGCACTTCATCTTTTATTTATTTAATTTTTTTGTTATAGGATTGAAGCAGGGGGTCTCTGGAGCTTAAATGTGCTGCTTCTAGAGATACATACCTACAGATATACATACAATGTCCCGCAGGCCAAAAGGAAGCCGTGATGTCATCTCTTCTGACTTCCTATTGGTCTGTGTGACCTGGATTTAAACTCCACAGAGATACCGGCACCCTCTACGGAGGCAAGTATCTCTGAAAGCAGGGGGTCCCTGGAGCTGAAATTAACACAGTTCAGCCCTGGAGACCCGCTCCTTCAATCCTAGAACAAACAAATAAATAAATAAAATATGTAGTGCTTAGTGTTTTGCTGCATTTAAAAGGCTGGTGCTACTTTTTAGCACTGACATTTTGAAGCACAAAATAATGTAAAAAATGTTTTTCAGTACATAGGCCCTTAATATAGGTGCTAAAGGATGGGATATAAAATATTTGAAGGGATATAATGTAGTTTGATTAACATACTGTATAACTCTCTCTATCAGTTTGTTCAGTAAATGCTTAGAAATACAGCTTAAAAACTTTATTTAATCAATGCCTAATTGTGCCTCTTTAAATCACTTAATTTGGCATGGTGTGGTTATTACACAATGTTATTAATTATATAGCCCATGCCCCCCCCACCCCCAGTGGGAGATTTCACTGCAGCTACAGGGAGGGTGATGCATACCTGCTGGCTTACATTTGATCTGAGTCTTCCGCATGATTGTAGGGGATATCAGAACAGGCTTCTGTGGTATAACTGATTCGTACTTACGGTGACAGGGCCTCCATCTCGTGCAGACCCAAGGGATGAGGGGTGAAATGCCTCTGCATGGGGTGAACTCCCGTTGAAGGGTCTCACCTTAACGAGTCTATATCGTAGGTAGTCTGGTGCCAAACCACAGGCTGCAAGTCACCGCACGGCGTCCTGTCACTAATGCCTAATACTATCAAGGCTACTGGAGAAATGTCCTCATCTGAGGGCCTTTCCCTGTAGCAGCCACAATCTTATCGTGGTTGGAGCCTATCTGGCCTAGTTCGGGAGCCACTGGCACCCAGACACTACCTTCCCGTTCTGTATTCTGTCTCCAACTCCAGCACGCGGTCCAAGTGCGCCAAATGTATCTCTTGTACCTCAGGGGATCCTGGAAGCCCTATTGGCTGTGGCACGTCACATGTAGCTATCTTCCAGAGCATGCTGGAATATGTAGTTCCCCTGCAGAGCCTATGGTAAGATGGCCTCCGCTACCCTGGTCCTCTCTGTGCCTGCGCTAGATCCAACATGGTGGCGCCCTTACTTGGGATCTGCCTCCGAGCACCGGAGCCCTTGAATGCCGCACAACTCTCCCTACTCCTGTTGGGTCTGCTCGCACCACCAAGCAGCCACAATGCAGCTGTAGCCTCCCCATTCTCCACTCCCGCATCGGAAGTAAGGGAGGGAAAGGGGGCCTGGCTACACTAGTCTCTAGACTGAGTTAATGTGGATCATGGCTCATATTTACTAAGTGGTGCTTATGCTACGCTACAAAACACCTTCAAGTGCCAGAAAACACCTTAGGGCCCATTCAGCCAATATTTATTTGGAATATATCGTCTTCCTCATTCCACCATACTTATTGAAGAAAGTGGTGGTAGTCAACTGGATTATGCTGCTCACATGTCATCATCCAGAACACCTCACTGCATTGATTAATTCAGCAGGTCCGGCATACAGGGAGGAATGTGAGATGTCAACAGGCATGGGTCATTAAGCACCACGTGAGGAACAGGATGAAAGCAAGTGTTGGGGGCAACTGATGAGGTAGTGGCTGGATATCTGACTCTTCTCCCCTAGCATTCCTTCTGCTCTCCCTCAGGTCTCTTACAGTCCTGTTT